>NC_051861.1:94422499-94577402 GCF_015732765.1 Culex quinquefasciatus
TATAAAAGTTAAAATTTGCAGTTGTTCGATACATCATTCGAAAGATCGCAAGAAAAGCTTTCAAATGAAGGTAAAAGCGAATCATTAAGTTCAATTATCGATTTGCCATGATTTTTTGAGCGTTGGCCGATCTGTAAACCGTTCCGAATATGTGGGATGACTGTATATGACAGGTCTCTTCAAGCTGTCAAGCAAGCATAAGCATAATGCATTTACTTTGCGTATCAAATTCATAAAATCGGTGAAGGATTTGAATACGCAAAAAATATGGCATATTTGAATCAACGAAACATTTTGATAATTTGAAAAAATGAAAAAATACTTTTATGGAATTGAGCAAATCTAGATTTGTTACAGCGGTTTGTTTTACGATTGCGATTTTTTTTGTATGGACAATTCAACAAGCAAAATATTGAATATAACGCCCTTTTGAAATGTTATTCTTGATTGGTTTAAAAATGAAAATATTGTTTTTGAAAAGATCGGAAAATTGCACAAATGTTTCATGTTTTTGAAAATAAGACCATTAGTAGCTGAGATATCGACATTAGTAAATGGTGGGTTGCTTGGGTGAGACTTAGAAAACATCAATTTTCCCGTTTCTAAATTGTTGCATGGCAATATCTCAGCAACGAAAGGTCGTATCAACAAAGTTCAAAGAAGCAAAACATAGAAAATTTTCTCAGTTTTTCAAAAAAAAAAAATTAAAGGGTGGGCAAACATGAGCACTAATCTTCAAAAGTGAACCTTTGAGCAAAAAATGAAAACATTAACTGATGAAGTTTTCGAGATACAGCCCTTTTAAGATGTTATATCCGATTTTCAATAAAAAAAAAACCATGACAATCTATACAATTTCGGCATTTCAAAGAATATGCATTTCGAGACAATGATGAATTTTGCTTCATATGACTGTCAAGTAACTCTGGGCAAAGTTTCAGAAGATTTGCTGGTGTAGTTTTCGAGATACAGCCATTTTAAAATGTTATTTCTGACTTTTTCTAAGAAAATCTATAAAATCAATCCAATTTCAGCATTTCAAAGATTATGCATTTTAAGATAATGATTGATTTTTCTTCATATGACTGTCAAGTATCTCTGTGCAAAGTTTCAGAAGGATTGTTGATGTAGTTCTCGAGATACAGCCATTTTAAAATGGTATTTTCGACTTTTCTGAGAAAATCTATAAAATCGATAAAATTTCAGCATTTCAAAGAATATGCATTTCAAGATAATGATTGATTTTGCTTTATATGACTGTCAAGTATTTCTAGGCCAAGTTTCAAAAGGTTTGCTGATGTTGGGTTTGAGATACTGCCGTATTAAGATGCTATTTCCGACTTTTAACGCCGATTAAATATATTTTCTTAGAAAAAGTCGGAAATAACATTTTAAAATGGCTGTATCTCGAAAACTACATCAGGAAACCTTCTGAAGCTTTGCCCAGAGTTACTTGACAGTCATTATCTTGAAATGCATATTCTTTGAAATGCCGAAATTGTATAGATTGTTATGGTTTTCTTATTGAAAATCGGATGTAACATCTTAAAAGGGCTGTATCTCGAAAACTACATCAGCGAATGTTTTCATTTTTTGTTCAGAGGTGCGAACCGAACGTCAAAAAAGTTCGCCACGTGCTTCGAGATTTCAACCTTCATTTCTGGCTCAGAGACCCTTAAGGAGGGAGGGGTCGAGGTGGATGGGTCATATCTTTAAAGATGGCACCACTAATCCCCTTAATGTTGCAACTTGAAGTAATCAAATCGGTTGAAAACAGGCAGAAATACATCGATTTTACTAAACACAAAACGTTTCGAGTCTTTACGCGTAAAAGAAATGTTCATTGGAACATTGAAAAAGTTTGAACAAATTTCATTAAAACAGTAAAAAACTAAAAAAAATAATTAAGATTCTTCAAAAATATGCTTGATATATGGGTATATGGGCAGAATTTCGTCCTTTCGACCTTTTGTTCATTCGACCTTTTGTTAGTTTTTGATTTTTTATCCTTTCGACCTTATGTCTTACGACATTTCGTCTTGCATCTTTCACTTACCGCTCACGGAGAGATATCGAAATCAAAAGATATTTATTTAATTTCCTCTGCTTCACGAGAATTGGCATAATAAGGCAATATACCCATTTTAAGTCTTATAAGTGGTCGTGTTCAAATGATGCTGGATAATCTGGAGTATTTCTTAAAATTTACTAAAACCAAGTACACCAACCAGGAGTGCAACATTTTTTGTGAACATTTCTGTTTATTTTCACTTTTACTTAAAGTTATTCTATTCCTTTTACAAGCTTTTAAAATCAATATTTCCCAAATGTATTCTTATCAGTTGAGAATGCATTGGGCCACGCCCATTTTTCTATTTTCAGCTTAGTTCTTTTTTCTTCCAGCGCTCTTTTGGGTCTGCTAAGTGCTGCCAAAATTGATGAAATTTTAAGCGAACACTCACGTAAAGTAGCATTTATAGAGGAAATTTCCTGGCATCACTGGCTCACTCCAACAGACGCTGCTGGTGGTGTTGGTGGCCACCCTTTGTTTTTCATTAGCCTTCGCTTCTCACTCGGTTTTCTGCAGCCTTCGATTGGAATGGGTCGTCAAAAGTCAAGTGTCAAAAGATTCGGCGCATTAGTTTTTCTGAAAGCACTTGCTAATTATTTACATGTTTCGGGATTATTTTTCAAGTGAGTGACTAATTAATGTTCAAAAGACCGTGTTGCCGGTAGTTGGAAGCAATTCCATATCTTAAGCGCTTAGAAACCGTTAGCGCAAGTGAAAAGATATTGATGGTGACTTTCTTTAAGCAGTTTAGCTCTCATCTTGCGTGTGGATGTGTGTGCCAACAAAATGATGAGAAATGGTCTCGCAAAATAGAAACTATGATCAAAGGTGCATTAAATTTGACTTTTTTTTACCAGTAACTGGCATACATTTGAGTGCTTACTCGAGGCGGTGCAGTTGCTGGTAAGTTTATAGCCTAAATAGTATTTTTGGAGCTTTAATCGAGCATCAATTTCTCCATATGACGAAGATAAGTGTTTGATTAGAAAGTCTATATTTATTTAACCGAATTGATATTAACGACAGTTTTCATATTTAGGATCTGAAAACCATACATTTTGATAGTGGCCAATTTAGTCAAAATGCAAATCTTTAAGCCTATTATCAAAAAGGAAGTATCCTGGTTATTCCGAGATGTGATCGCTTCTCTCAAAAAGACAATTTTCAAGCCCGGCATCCAAATCCATGAAGTCCGATACCCATATTGCTCTAATTCGTACAGTTCCGTGAATCATCATCCACTCACCTTATCGAATGCCATCGGCCGCGACAGCCGCTCGATCCCGGTCTGGACATTTCCACCACCACCACCACCACCACCGCCGAGCTGATTGTTGGCCGAGGGGCTCGTCGTCAGGAGCGACTGGTGACTTCCGGCCGAGTGCGACGCCGACAGGGACGTGCTCAGCTGGAGCCGGTTGTGGTGCGGCTGCTGCGACGTCGCCGCCGCCGCCGGAATCTGCTGCACCGAAGCTGCAGCCATCGTTGACGTTACGGTCGTAGGAGGCGGCGACCGCGGGTTGCTGAACTGTTGTAGACTGTGCTGCTGCGGCAGGAATCGTTCCCCATCACCACGTGCCTGAACTGCTGTTGACGGAGACTGTTGTTGTTGTTGTGAGAGGACACCAGGCGGTTCCATGGCCGCCGGAGGGCAGACGGTTTATTTGAAAGTGTTGTTGCTGTTGTTGTTGTTGTGCTGCCAGTAGTAGTGATGTTGTTGATTTACGGTTGTTGTTGTTTTGTAGTGTTCTCGGGAGAGACACTATGTTGTTGATGTAGGCTGTTGTTGCAGACACATTTGAGAGAGATTGAGAGAGAGCGTGGGGATCTAGCCGAACTCCATCGTGTTTGCATTAGAAGGGAAATCTGGGAAGGTTGATGAAAAAATAAACAGTTTGACAGCTGGTAACGATGCCTTATCAGAATTTCCAACCTCCAAATTGGTTTCTCAACCAATCTCACCTGGTAGCATTGAAGATAGAGTAGACCGGGTGTCGCCCTGCTGTCCTTGCTGTGGCCACCACCACCTCCGCTGACAGGTCGTAGTCGTCGTCCCGGTGGGTCTCGTTGACACGGTGACACGTGTACCGATCCGCCGGCCGGAAGCTGTCAAGGTGGCCGGTTGATGCCACCTCGTTGACCGCTGCCGCTGCTGCTGCCCCGCCGGAAGTGGTTTCCGTCGTCGGGCTAGAAGAAGTGGTTGTAGTTGTGCTGCTGCCTCGCTGGTAGTTGTAACTGGTGATGCTCCGGACACGTTCCTCTTCTTCGATTGCTCGAAGAAATCAGCACGAGACGGAAGCTGGGGGGGCTGCGACCGGGAGGACAGACAAAGATCTGCGGTTAACGGTTCGAGCCCCTGGCCCATCTCGATGTCACCCCCACATCTATCTGTAGGAAGAGAGGGGGAAAGAGAGAGAGAGAAGAATAAAAGCATTTTAATGTCTTGGAAGCTTCAGGTTTAATAGTTTGTGATTAAAGGCCCTCTTGAGACGATGATATTTTCGTCAAAAGCCTCACCATCAATCAAAAATATTGCAAACTACAGTAAAACCAGGGTTGCCACATTTAATTCTGTATTTTTGAGGGTCAAAAATCTGTATATCTGTATCAGGGGGACGAAAATCTGTATTTGGAATCTGTATTGACATTTTTAAACAATTTTTCAAAAAACAAAATATTCTAAATTGTTTTTTAATGCAATGCTCTACAATCTAAAATTTAATGTTTGGGCTCATCGAGCAATTGAAAAAAAAAAAATTTAAAGAATTAAAATTATTTGATTTTAATAAAAAATCTAGGGAAAATCTGTATATCTGTATGTTTTTCTTAAAATCTGTATTTCTTTATATACAGATTCTGTATGACCTCATCACCTCAAAAATCTGTAAAATACAGATAAATCTGTATTTGTGGCAACCCTGAGTAAAACCCCGATGACACGGCACTGTTAAATCTATGAACTGTCACATTTTAAACTTTCAAATGTTACGTGTCAAATAACCGTGGTATTACTGTACTGCGCCTGGTGGTAAGGAAAAGGCACGATGAAGAGCAATTTTCCAACGAATTTCGCAAAGTAAAAACTCGAGAAAAGCAGTCAGGCAGTAAATATCACCGCGGCATCACAAGGATCCACCAGGAACTAGAGGGGAGGGGAATGAAGCTCGTGCACGTGTTCCGCAACTTGGTGATTTGTGTTTGACTGGTAAACAGGGGGGTTGGGGACTGCGGATTTTTGTGGGCGAATATTTGGGATTGATCACTCGAGTGTCTGAAATTCTGAAATTTATCAATTTATTAATTTATCAATTTACAATTTTTCAATTTATCAATTATTCATTTTATCAATTTAATAATTTATCGATTTATCAATTTATCAATTTATTAATTTATCAAGTTATCAATTTATCAATTTATCAATTTATCAATTTTTGAATTTATCAATTTATCAATTTATCAATTTATCAATTTATCAATTTATCAATTTATCAATTTACCAATTTATCAATTTATCAATTTATCAATTTATCAATTTATCAATTTATCAATTTATCAATTTATCAATTTATCAATTCATCAATTTATCAATTTATCAATTTATCAATTTATCAATTTATCAATTTATCAATTTATCAATTTATCAATTTATCAATTTATCAATTTATCAATTTACCAATTTATAAATTTATCAATTTATCAATTTATCAATTTATCAATTTATCAATTTATCAATTTATCAATTTATCAATTTATCAATTTATCAATTTATCAATTTATCAATTTATCAATTTATCAATTTATCAATTTATCAATTTATCAATTTATCAATTTATCAATTTATCAATTTATCAATTTATTAATTTATCAATTTATCAATTTATCAATTTATCAATTTATCAATTTATCAATTTATCAATTTATCAATTTATCAATTTATCAATTTATCAATTTATCAATTTATCAATTTATCAATTTATCAACTTATCAATTTATCAATTTATCAATTTATCAATTTATCAATTTATCAATTTATCAATTTATCAATTTATCAATTTATCAATTTATTTGTTGTCTCTTTACTTGAAAATAAGAAATAAATAAAAAAATGCCCCTCGTTAAAAAATCTCACAATTATTTGATATCAATCAACTTGAAGTACTTTTTGATGATTTTTTTTCACAAAAAGTCTAAAAGTCAATTCGATTCTTTCACTTATTTTGATTTTTTTATGTTTTTTTTTAATGTGATAGCACTTATGCAAACTTTTGACCAAAAATTAACTATAAAGAGATAATACTTAAAAAATAGGAAAAACCTTCCGGAATATAAAAGAAACCATATCATGCAACAAATCGTAAAGACATCCAAAGCTTTCATTTTAGATAAAGGGGAAATTGGTCGGAACAATCGGTCAAAAATTTCGATGCCCGTTTAAAAAATTTATTCTCATGCAAAATTTGCTGAACTTTTCGAAATAATACTTTTAGTGCTGTGAAAATCAGTGCTGAAAAAATCTAAATTTGCAACGAATTTCAAACACATTTTTGAACGATAACGAATTTTAAAAATCTTTCTAAAAACGACTAAATTCAATCATATCATGTTGAATTCTCAAAAGTTTTACTAATAATATATTTTTTTGAAAATCAAGTAAGTTTCAAAGTAAAAAATGTACTCAAAATTGTTCACAAATAAGCGTATTTTTTCGAAAATACTAAAATTTATATAATTTGCTATATGGGTATCAAACAAAGCGAAATTTTGTTTGCGTTTTCACATTAGTAGAGTTTTTTTTTTGAAAATACTAACATTTTCACAAAATACCGTATTTTCAGAAAGTTCTAAAATTTTCATTATATGTGATATGGGTATCAAACGAAACGTAATTTCGTAAGCTTTTATAAAAGTTTTTTTTTAGTTAAAAGCTAAAGTTTTCATAAATTACCGTATTTTTCAAAAAAAAACAAACCAAACGAAATTTTGTGTGCTTTTTCACAATAGTAGTTTTTTTTATGATACTAAAATTCTCACAAAATACCATATTTTTAGAAAACTCTATAATTTTCTTGATTTGCAATATGGGAACCAAACGAAGCGGAACTGTGTATGCTTTTTCACTTTGATACAGTTTTTTTAATTGTTAAAAACTAAAATTTTCACAAAATACCGTATTTTTTCTAAAATACTCCAATTTTCAAAATTGAAGCCAAATTATGTTTGCTTTTTCACATTAATGGAGTTTTTCATTCAATACTAAAATTTTCACAAGTTACCGTATTTTATCAAAGATACTCATTTCTTAAAATTACAATAAGGTTATCAAATGACACATAATTTTGTATGAAGCATACTCAATTTGAATGTAAGCATAAGCATAGGTGCCCACCCGCAGTTGCTACTCCGTTATTGACCAGGACCTCCAGAAGTTACATCCACGAGCCGTGGAAGATGAGTGGGTGCTATCTTTCCTCGCTTCGCAACTTCTCAAAGGCCCCTATCATGCTGATCAATACCGGCGCCGGCCACGACCAGTGGTAGAGTCACGGGGAAGTGGATGGGAATGTTAGTCCGATACTTGAGTGATAGAGACCGCCCAATCGACTGCATCTCCGACAAAGTATCACATGAGTTTTGAGGGGGTTAGTAGATGGGTATGAGGTCAGGATTCACGAATGGCAGTGATGTGACCATGAGCATTTTGTTTATCGGTTGAATTTTTTAAATCTTAGGCAGCCGGCTGCGGAAAGATAGATAATTGATTATTTAAAAAGTTTTTTTATCGAACGCGTGCCAGCCGAGCAGTAGTGCTATGGGCTGGACTTATCAGTATATTTTTACTGTTTTTACAATTTAGATAACGCGAGCAAATTTCAAAAATAGTAAATAAATGACGCTTTACTCTTCATAAAATCGATAGTTTGAGGAATTAATAATAAAACTGCCAGTTGGAATAAATTTTTACGATCATTTACGACGAAAATTATCGCGAAAAAACAGGACTGCGCGTTCCCTGAAGCACTGCATTTATGATGACATTATTCAATTATAATAACCAATCACCCCATGCACACAAACAACGACACAAAAGAAATGAAAATGAGCAAGCACAAACAAGACAGCGCGTCCCCGTGGGCATCGCACTTATGATGCCATTATTTAATTATAATAACCACTCACCTAAGCACACAAACAGCGACACAAAAGGAATGAAAATAAACATGCAAAAACAAGACAGCGCGTCCTCGTGGTCAGCGCACTTATCTGAAGCATACTCAATTTGAATGTATGTATTAAGTATGCAAAATTTCGCTTCGTTTGATACCCATAGTGCATATTTTGAAATTTTTGTATTTTATAAAAAAGGGGTAATTTGTGATTTTTTTTTTATTCTCAAAAAAAGTCCATAAATTGAAAAGCAAACAAAATTTCAATTCGTTTGATATCCATATTGCAAATTTTGTAAATTTGAGTATTTCCGAAAAATGCGGCGCTTTGTAAAAATTTTAGTATTTAAAAAAAACTTTAAAAAACTGGGAAAATATACAACATTTCGCTTGCATATTTTGAAAATTTGAGAATTTTCAAAAAAAAATTGTTATTTGTAAAAATATTAGTATTTAAAAAAACTAATAAATTAAAAAATGCATCAAACCATCCACATTAACGACCCCGGGTCTTTTGTGGTCTCTATTGCAAGTTTCTGTTCGAAACCAGGAATCCGAAGGCTTGAATGGGGAGAGCACCCAAGCCTCTTTCTACTCTATGGAACCTTCCACCCCAGTGTTTGAACTGACGACCTTTGGATTGCGAGTCCAACCGCCGCCGCCTTTAATAATAATATATTTTCGAAAAAATACTTTGATGAATTGATATACTAATTTTTACACATATTTATATCGATACTATATAATTTATATTTTTTAATATTACAATTTTATATATTTAAATATTTATATGAAATTTACAACTTTTTCAAAAATATTTATTCTTAGTAAAAGCATTGATAATTTAACATTATATGGTTGAATCAATTGATTTTGAAAGATTTTAAAAATGATTTATCGCCCATTATCGCCGATAGAATTATCGAAATAACGATAACCGTTATCGTCAGACGATAACATTATCGACGATAATTTTGTCGAATAACAACCTTGATGGTTAGTGAATTCACCATTCAAACTAAAACAACATTGAAAAGTAAACCTTTCCGATACAAGTGTTGATTTTGTTATTTTTCGTATAAAAAAGTAGGTCGTTTCGTCATTTGAGAGCGGCAGAAAATGTAAGTAGTTTCACGAAGAAATTTCTCCGCAATCATTGGACTGACTATCATTGTCCTTAAAGCAAGGTTATAAGATTTTTTCTATCTTTTTCTAAATTAAATTAAGAGATGGTCAAGCTGGGCCATGAGATCTACAAAAAGTTAGTATGTAAACAAAATAAAAACAGTGCACAGTTAAAAAATGTCTGAGAAAAAAAATTAAATTTGGTTTGGGATCTTTGAATGAATCCAAGAATTTATATCACTTTCTATTATTTTTTTTTGGCATCGCTGCCAAATGAATTTGACCAAAAATAAGAATCTCAATAAACGGTTCGATTATTTACATATAGACTTGTATGGACGTACTAAAGATCTCAAAAAAAGTATCCACAAAAATTCAGCCAAATAAAAAAAAAAAAACATAAAATAAATTTAATGAAAATTTGCTTTTTTTCGGAGAATTATTTTACTGTTTTACAGTCTGTTTAAGGCCCAACTCCAGCGCTTATGGAATTGGACTGTCTCGTACTTGAATGGAATGGAAGTTGATGTGTGGAGCTTCGAAAAGCCTCCGTTGAAAACGAAAGCTTCTCCAACATCCAACCAGAAGCATCCTCGTAGGCCACTGCCAAATGGAGCATGACGTTGATGCCCCGTTCAAATCCTCAAACGAGGCCCCACGTTTTGCTCAAATGTTACAGAGAGAGGTCATGTTTTCAGCACGTGATACCTTCGATTTCGAGCTGAAAATTACCTTTGGTCCTAGATTGGAGGGCATGCAAATTCTGGTAGCTACATGATCTGGCACAAATCGTCCCGAGGGTGCTTTTACGTTGCTCTATCTTCAGGATTAACATCAATCGCATTGGATTTGCTCTGTAAGCTGTCCAATCCAGGGTTGAATGTTGGAATCACTGGCGATTATGCAATTTATGCAAATTTGTTTTTGTTTCTTAAAATTGAAAAAAATAAACTCTGATTTCATACCCTTGATTCCTAGTCAAATCAAAACTGGACCCCGTCGAATATGAAGATCATCTTTCCACAAACCAGAAAAGCTGCATCTCATCATTGTCAGCTTTGATTTGCGCAACTGGACGAACCACGCCAGTCGGGAGTGACGATGATGGGAAGCACGTCGTAATCGAATTTCATCGTCGTTTCGCTCGTCTGTGCTCACTGGAAGAAACTATCAACGGAATTCAGTGATGCTAAATTTTTACTATCAAATTTGATTGATTGACTTCAAGCGAGATTGTGCAACTGAAAATTTCCTTATTTTCACATCACTGTCCATTTTACCAATTCAAAATCAAAAAAAAAAATCATCGTGTCTGCACAAAGTGCCGGTTGATGTCTGTCCTAGAACGAGATGTTTGCTAGTTTTTTTTTGCTCTTTCTATTCCAACAGATTGGGAAATTTCACTTCGCACAAGTCAGCCGAAGAGTTGAGCAGAATTGAAATGAAAAATCTGTCATCGGTCAGATTTGTTTAATGTTGAGATTTGGTTTTCTTTTTCTTCTATTTTTTTCGCTCTCTTTCTTGGGAATCGTTTGATTCGTGGTTTCGGAGTGTGATGATGCAAAAAGTTAGAGCAATCACAAATTACTTTTTGAAGTGAATTCAGCGTAAATTAAAGATTTGTTTTAAATAAATTAATAAAGATGAGAAATTCTCCACTAAACCCGGTATTGGATTTTAATTGTATTTTTTTATTTGGCTCAAACTATCCTATCACCAAAGAAGCCATTTAATGTCATTTGTTTCACCCATACAAATCTCCATGCAATTTTAGCAGCTGTTCATAAAAACATGGTACGTAAATTTTCGAAAAAAAATACAAAAAAAAACAATTTCCCAAAATACATTTTTTTTTATTTTTTGGTTTTTTTATATTTTTTAAGGGACACAAACTTGCATCATTAAATTTTGTAAACCTTATTTTTTAATTTAAAATCGAATTTTCAATAAAAAAATACTTTAATTTTTTCAATATATAGCCATTAAAAGTTGAATTTGGACCGCAAAATTTTGGTTTTAGGACTATTTTTTTAATTTTAAGATGAAACATTCGTGAAATTTTCCGATCTTTTCGAAAACAATAATAAAAAATAATAATCAAGACTAATACTGAATGTTTCGCTCTCGTGAACTGTCATGATTTAAAAAAAAATGTTTTTGCAATTCCGTCGTGAAACTACTTACTTTTCCTGTCGTTCTTGAACGACGAAATAGCCTACTTTTCTGTACCAAAAATAACAAAATCGAATAGCAACACTTTTCAAAATAAATGCTGAAAAGTTCTACCTTTCAGCACTCAAATGGGTGCTAAAAAGTTGAACTTTTCAGCACTTGTTTCGAAAAGTAACACTTTTCAACTTTTTTTTATTAAAACGATTTATTGACAAAAAAAAAATAAAATTTGACATAAAATTACACTCTGCGTGTGTTTTTTTGGAAAATGTTGTATGGAACTCATTGCAAAACTTGATTTTTTCAGCAATTTTCGTATTTATCCAACTCGGTGAACCTCGTTGGATAAATGTACGACTCGTGCTGAAAAATCCTCTTTGCAACTTGTTGCATAAACTACTATTATGGAGAGATCGAATGATTTCAGGAATGTTTCATATTTTAAGTTTGATAATCGGATCATTAGTTGCTGAGATATCGACATTAGAAAATGGTGGGTTGTTTGGGTGAGACTTAAAAAGAATCAATTATCCTGTTTCTTTTTTTTATCCGCTGTATCTCAGCAACCAGTGGTCCAATCTTGAATGATTCTTAGACGAAATTGTAGTATTTTTTTTAATTTTTAGGAACGGACACTTTTTTCAAAAATCAGTATACCGGATTTTTTAGGAAAAAATTTTGCTTTGAATGGCTTTATTTTGAAAACGGTGCACTAATAAAAAAATGAAAAGTATTTTTCGATTACAACTTTTACATAAAAAAATGTGGCCACATTACGTTTTTTTTTTAATCATAACTCGTTGGCAATATTTTGGTCCTTCCCAGTCAAATCAATCCGTGTTCGAACCGGTTGTTGCGTTTGAAACGGAATTTGTATACGATTCTAATTAGATTCATTTTCAGAATTCAGATTGATTTGGCTGGGTTACTTCTGCCTGGCTGAAAAGAAACGGGGGTTTGTCTTCTAGATTATATTGAAAATAACAAAAAAAATAAAATAATACTGCCTTGGGAAACTGATTTTTTGGGAAAAAGGTTAATTAAAAAATAACCATTTTTTTCTGAATAATCCTCATCAAAACCTACAACTTTGCCGAAGACTTGGCGTGAATCATAAAAATCATTGAAAAGTTACAGATTTTCGAATATTTACGTACCATTTTTGTATGAACAGGTGCCAACATTGTATGGAGATTTGTATGAAACAAAATGGCTTCTTTGGTGATATGGAAGGCCCTCCACAAAGTTTAACCAAATTAAAAATATTTAATTAAAAGTGTAATTATTGAATGAAGAGAAGATTTAAAGATTTAAAGATTTAAAGATTTAAAGATTTAAAGATTTAAAGATTTAAAGATTTAAAGATTTAAAGATTTAAAGATTTAAAGATTTAAAGATTTAAAGATTTAAAGATTTAAAGATTTAAAGATTTAAAGATTTAAAGATTTAAAGATTTAAAGATTTAAAGATTTAAAGATTTAAAGATTTAAAGATTTAAAGATTTAAAGATTTAAAGATTTAAAGATTTAAAGATTTAAAGATTTAAAGATTTAAAGATTTAAAGATTTAAAGATTTAAAGATTTAAAGATTTAAAGATTTAAAGATTTAAAGATTTAAAGATTTAAAGATTTAAAGATTTAAAGATTTAAAGATTTAAAGATTTAAAGATTTAAAGATTTAAAGATTTAAAGATTTAAAGATTTAAAGATTTAAAGATTTAAAGATTTAAAGATTTAAAGATTTAAAGATTTAAAGATTTAAAGATTTAAAGATTTAAAGATTTAAAGATTTAAAGATTTAAAGATTTAAAGATTTAAAGATTTAAAGATTTAAAGATTTAAAGATTTAAAGATTTAAAGATTTAAAGATTTAAAGATTTAAAGATTTAAAGATTTAAAGATTTAAAGATTTAAAGATTTAAAGATTTAAAGATTTAAAGATTTAAAGATTTAAAGATTTAAAGATTTAAAGATTTAAAGATTTAAAGATTTAAAGATTTAAAGATTTAAAGATTTAAAGATTTAAAGATTTAAAGATTTAAAGATTTAAAGATTTAAAGATTTAAAGATTTAAAGATTTAAAGATTTAAAGATTTAAAGATTTAAAGATTTAAAGATTTAAAGATTTAAAGATTTAAAGATTTAAAGATTTAAAGATTTAAAGATTTAAAGATTTAAAGATTTAAAGATTTAAAGATTTAAAGATTTAAAGATTTAAAGATTTAAAGATTTAAAGATTTAAAGATTTAAAGATTTAAAGATTTAAAGATTTAAAGATTTAAAGATTTAAAGATTTAAAGATTTAAAGATTTAAAGATTTAAAGATTTAAAGATTTAAAGATTTAAAGATTTAAAGATTTAAAGATTTAAAGATTTAAAGATTTAAAGATTTAAAGATTTAAAGATTTAAAGATTTAAAGATTTAAAGATTTAAAGATTTAAAGATTTAAAGATTTAAAGATTTAAAGATTTAAAGATTTAAAGATTTAAAGATTTAAAGATTTAAAGATTTAAAGATTTAAAGATTTAATGATTTAAAGATTTAAAGATTTAAAGATTTAAAGATTTAAAGATTTAAAGATTTAAAGATTTAAAGATTTAAAGATTTAAAGATTTAAAGATTTAAAGATTTAAAGATTTAAAGATTTAAAGATTTAAAGATTTAAAGATTTAAAGATTTAAAGATTTAAAGATTTAAAGATTTAAAGATTTAAAGATTTAAAGATTTAAAGATTTAAAGATTTAAAGATTTAAAGATTTAAAGATTTAAAGATTTAAAGATTTAAAGATTTAAAGATTTAAAGATTTAAAGATTTAAAGATTTAAAGATTTAAAGATTTAAAGATTTAAAGATTTAAAGATTTAAAGATTTAAAGATTTAAAGATTTAAAGATTTAAAGATTTAAAGATTTAAAGATTTAAAGATTTAAAGATTTAAAGATTTAAAGATTTAAAGATTTAAAGATTTAAAGATTTAAAGATTTAAAGATTTAAAGATTTAAAGATTTAAAGATTTAAAGATTTAAAGATTTAAAGATTTAAAGATTTAAAGATTTAAAGATTTAAAGATTTAAAGATTTAAAGATTTAAAGATTTAAAGATTTAAAGATTTAAAGATTTAAAGATTTAAAGATTTAAAGATTTAAAGATTTAAAGATTTAAAGATTTAAAGATTTAAAGATTTAAAGATTTAAAGATTTAAAGATTTAAAGATTTAAAGATTTAAAGATTTAAAGATTTAAAGATTTAAAGATTTAAAGATTTAAAGATTTAAAGATTTAAAGATTTAAAGATTTAAAGATTTAAAGATTTAAAGATTTAAAGATTTAAAGATTTAAAGATTTAAAGATTTAAAGATTTAAAGATTTAAAGATTTAAAGATTTAAAGATTTAAAGATTTAAAGATTTAAAGATTTAAAGATTTAAAGATTTAAAGATTTAAAGATTTAAAGATTTAAAGATTTAAAGATTTAAAGATTTAAAGATTTAAAGATTTAAAGATTTAAAGATTTAAAGATTTAAAGATTTAAAGATTTAAAGATTTAAAGATTTAAAGATTTAAAGATTTAAAGATTTAAAGATTTAAAGATTTAAAGATTTAAAGATTTAAAGATTTAAAGATTTAAAGATTTAAAGATTTAAAGATTTAAAGATTTAAAGATTTAAAGATTTAAAGATTTAAAGATTTAAAGATTTAAAGATTTAAAGATTTAAAGATTTAAAGATTTAAAGATTTAAAGATTTAAAGATTTAAAGATTTAAAGATTTAAAGATTTAAAGATTTAAAGATTTAAAGATTTAAAGATTTAAAGATTTAAAGATTTAAAGATTTAAAGATTTAAAGATTTAAAGATTTAAAGATTTAAAGATTTAAAGATTTAAAGATTTAAAGATTTAAAGATTTAAAGATTTAAAGATTTAAAGATTTAAAGATTTAAAGATTTAAAGATTTAAAGATTTAAAGATTTAAAGATTTAAAGATTTAAAGATTTAAAGATTTAAAGATTTAAAGATTTAAAGATTTAAAGATTTAAAGATTTAAAGATTTAAAGATTTAAAGATTTAAAGATTTAAAGATTTAAAGATTTAAAGATTTAAAGATTTAAAGATTTAAAAATTTAAAGATTTAAAGATTTAAAGATTTAAAGATTTAAAGATTTAAAATATGTTGATGGCAGCGATGCAAAAATGGTTATAAAAAGATTTGAGAAGGAAACTTAAAAGATACCGAGTACATATTTTCTCCATTATGAATGCAGGTCAAATCAATTCGATATTATAATTTCTAGGGTGATTTGGATCTTAGAAATACATTGACAGATCTACCTTGTCAAAAAAATCAAATCTAGAATTTCTTAGGCAAATGAAAGAGAATATCATGAAAATATCGCTCACTCAATTATTAACCTTTGAGAGTACTTTTCACCAGATTTCTCCATTCACCATAATTTTGAAAAGCTAGCAAGTAGTGTATGAAATGCGCTGGATGGCGGTCATATTTTTGCTTTTGCTCTGTTTCACAAAATTCATTTGAAATATTCACAACCATTCCTTTCATAAATGATCGAGTTTATTACCGCTAAATTAATTAAATAATCACTCACAATTCCCCGTACTGTATTCACACGTGCACATCCAAGCTAATCCCTTCAAAAGACACCGCCTTCCTCGCACAACGATTCCCTCGAAACCAATTGAAATAAATCGTTGTAATAGTTTTGCTCAGATCTGTTCAGCCCCCGCTCAAATTCCACTTTCGGAACGAAAATCACGAAGCCGGTTCTAATCACCAGCGCCGTCATCATCATCGGGCTGCTGGCGGTGACTTAGGCAGCTGTCACGTTCCACGCGTGCAAATCGTGACCCCCACGTGGAGCAGGTCGCGCATCAGGTGTGTGTGAGACCAAGAGAGAGTGAGAGAGAGAGTGAGCGAAAATTAAATTTTCGTTTCCACTCCGACGACGGTAACGAGGCGCCCGCCCTTAAAATCTGTGATTAATGAACTGGTTGTACTTTGCGGTGAAAATTTTAGTGAGGGGAGTGTGCATAGTTTTCGTTAGATGTCTGACTTCCGAGATTCTTGAAACTTTTTCACTGAACTTTCATTTCACCGCCATCTCTTAAATGAGAGATAAAAGTGTCGTTCGATTTTTTCTCTCAGTGTGTACTCTGAATAAACTCATTTTTGAAAATAAATTTCAAAAATTCAAAAAAAAAGGATTAGAACAAACACCCAAAATTCAGTTTGGTAACAACAATCATCTAATTGAACTGTCAAAACAATAAATTTTCTTCCAAAAGTCTATCCGCAATGCCCAAAATAAGAGCCAACCTCCCTCCCATTTTAGCTAGAGAGCAATTTGCTCCCAACTATTGGCGAACGTGACGAAGGGCAAGTTTGGTTCAATTATTTCTCTACAGATGGCGCCTTCTTCGCTCGCCGGCTCCCACACGTCACTCCGTTTCACAGCACGACACGGCGACGTGCCCTTACACGAGCACACACACACACACTGACAAACTCACGCACACAAAGAGATTACCTTTAATTATCGTACTACATTCTTAATGAGAGCGGGCTCCGGTGGGGAGTCTTGGGGAACAATTTTGGAGTAGGTGGGAGGGAAGGAGGAAGAAGAAAAAATAAGGTCGCAAGCTCATTTATTTTAACGAACAAAGTGTCGGTGTGTGTGTGTGTGTGTGTGTGTGTGTGTGTGTGTGTGAGAGAGTTACGGGGTTGGCGAAATTGGATTTTTGGCAAGCTGACATGTGCATAAATTTGGCGGCTCCTTAAGTACTTAGGCTAATGGGAAGGCGTAACGCGCTTCGGAAGCGGATGTGAGTTTGTGTGCTCAAGGCGGAAAGTGTGACAAGTTAGTCACAGAATAGTGGACATTTTTTTTTGTAGGCGTGAAGTTTGAATGTTAAAGTTTCTCGTTTATCCTGAATTTTACTAATTTGCATGTATATGCAAAAATAATTAACGATATGATATGATTTTTTTTTTAAATTATTATTATCTGGAATTAATATGGGTTGGAAAAAAAATTATCTTAAAACTATGAAGAATGATAATTGGGGAAATTCTTGTGTGTTATGATAGTTAAAGCTTCAAATTGAAATCCGTCTGATTTTCAAATTCTTCCTTTTTAAAAAAAATATTTTAATAGTTTTGATAAAAAAAAGCATTAACAGAAAAAAATATAAAACATTAAATTAAAAGTCAGAAAATACAATTGGAAAATGCATCATGCACACGTACAGTTGATATGCAATCATTAATCTTCAAAAACATTAAGATCTGACGAAAAGAGAATTTGTATAAAAGCTTTTTGCGGTGTGTTTATGAAAATTCAACAAAATTCCAAAAAAATTGAACTTATCCAAACAAACAAAAAATGATGCAAAACGCAGGGAAATGCATTTTAAATGGATTTAATTTGATTGCACTTAAAATTCTATAACACATTTGAACATAAATGTGTTTGCCCCCTCAAGAACACTTTAAAATTTAAGAATATTCAAAAATCAAAAATTGAAATGAATGAGAAATTTATGAGAAATTTGTGGAATTTAAGAATATTCATAGTTAAAGAAATTTAAGAATTTCGAATAATTAAGTAGAATTCAATAAATTCAAATGAGATATTAACAGTAAAAAAATAATAAAACAATTATGAGCAATTCCAGCTCATATCAGGATTTTTTTTCGTACTTTTGTACCCGATCCTCTCCTATTTCAATGAAACTTATTAGACATGTTATCCATGACATGATGCACTCGATAATGACATTTGAGAAGGGAGCAACTCTCTACGAAATCGGCCGATTTCGACGATTTTTATTTTTTATATTTTTTGATTTGGCTCAAACTTGGTGGGGGCCTTCCCTATGACCAAATAAGCTATTTTGCGTCATTGGTTCACCCATACAAGTCTCTATACAATTTTGGCAGCTGTCCATACAAAAATGGTATGTAAATATTCAAACAGCTGTAACTTTTGAGTGAATTTTCTGATCAATTTGGTGTCTTCGGCAAAGTTGTAGGACTTTTGAGAAAAAAATAGGTACACGAAAAAAAATTTGCAGATTTTTTTTATCAACTATTTTTTTCATTAAAACTCAATTTCCCAAAATACGTATTTTTTGATTTTCGAGATTTTTTTATATGTTTTAGGGGACAAAAATCCGCAACTTTTGAGCCATAGAGAAACATGGTCAAAAAATCTGCCGCCGAGTTATGAATTTTTGAAAAATTGTGATTTTTGGAAAAAAACGAAGTTTCATGCAAAAACAAGTTTGACATTATTTTTTAATGCAAAATTGAATTTGCAATCGAAAAGTACTTTACAGATTTTTTGATAAAGGGCTCCGTTTTCAAGATATAGCCACCGAAAGTTTGATTTTAGCGAAATATTTGCAGTTTTTCAATTTTTAAAAATAGTGACCATGAGTGACTATATCTATAAATATATTTTTTGAAATGTTCAGAAAATTTGCTATAAAATTGTCTAAGAGACATTGAAGATTGGACCTCGGGTTGCTGAGATAGAACCGCTTTAAGAAAAAGAAACACGAAAATTGCATTTTTCAAAATCTCACAAAAAAAACACACCATTTTCTAATGACGATATCTCAGCAACTAATGGTCCGATTTTCAATGTTAATGCATGAAATATTCGTGAAATTTTCCGATCATTTCGAAAAAAAATATTTTGAAAATTTTGAAATCAAGACTTGCATTTTAAATGGGCGTAATATTCAATGTTTGGCCCTTTTAAAATGTTAGTCTTGATTTAAAAATTTTCAAATTTTTTTTTTCGAAAAGATCGAAAAATTTCACAAATGTTTCATGTATTAACATTGAAAATCGGACCATTAATTGCTGAGATATCGTCATTAGAAAATGGTGGGCTGTTTGGGTGAGACTTAGAAAACATCAATTTTCGTGTTTATTTTTCTTTAAGCCGCTGTATCTCAGCAACCAGAGGTCCAATCTTCAATGTTTTTAAGACAATTTCATAGAAAATTTTCTGAACTTTTCAAAAAAAATATTTTTAGAAATGATATTTCATAATCACTATTTTTAAAAATTGAAATACTGCAAATATTTCGCTAAAATCAAACTTTCGGTGGCTAAATCTTGAAAACGGAGCCCTTTATCAAAAAATCTGTAAAGTACTTTTCGATTGCAAATTCAATTTTGCATTAAAAAATAATGTCAAACTTGTTTTTGCATGAAACTTCGATTTTTTCCAAAAATCACTATTTTTCAAAATTCATAACTCGGCGGCAGATTTTTTGACCATGTTTCTCTATGGCTCAAAAGTTGCGGATTTTTGTCCCCTAAAACATATAAAAAATCTCGAAAATCAAAAATACGTATTTTGGGAAATTGAGTTTTAGTGAAAAAAAAGTTGATAAAAAAATTTGTAATTTTTTTTTTCCGTGTACCTATTTTTTTCTCAAAAGTCCTCAACAATACCTACAACTTTGCCGAAGATACCAAATTGATCAGAAAATTCACTCAAAAGTTACAGCTGTTTGAATATTTACATACCATTTTTGTATGGACAGCTGCCAAAATTGTATGAAGACTTGTATGGGTGAACCAATGACACAAAATAGCCAGGGATGGTATTTACTCGTTTCCTCGCCGATGGCGAGGGCTTTTAGATATCGTCCCTCGCTCAAATCATCAAATTTTTGGCGTTCTCCCAAAACTGCATCAAGAGAGCAAAGCGAAAACGACGCCGATGAAATAGCGAGCAACGAACAAACCGATGCGTAAGACGGAAAAAATCTCTCACACAGCCAGTCCCTCGCTCAAAAGCAAGAGAAACAGCAATCGTGAAATTCTCTCGCCCGTAAGCCCTGTAGAAATGAGTTCATTTGTGTGCGTGAGCTCCAGTGTATGTATACAGCAATTTCGTGTGCGTGCCTCTCCGGTTGGAACGATAGTTCCATCGGAGCCAGCAAGAGGGTATTTCTCGTCGATGTGATGGGCTTTCGATATTCGCGATAGCAAGCCGACCATCACTCGGCTGCGAAAGAGAAGAGAAATTTTAAGAGACGAGGAACGCACCGAAATATGCATCAATGATAGTGCGATGGTGATGGTTTACCTACCCTGAAAATAGCATATTTCTCTATAGGGAAGGCCCCCACAAAGTTTGAGCCAAATAAAAAAATACAAATAAAATCCATTTCAGGTTTTGGTAGCGAATTGCTCAAGGGCGTAAGTTGTTCAAATATTTTTGTATTTCGTGATTTAAATATTGCTGTATCTTGAAGCCGTTGCATCGTATCAAAAAGTGGTCAAAGAAATAATTGCAGGAAATTGGACGGGCTTTCTGTTAAAAATACACTGAATGAAAAATGCACGCCACTTCTACGAGAATTTTAAATTTTATGATTAAAAGTTCAATTTCAAGGTGATGTTACGATTTTTTTCTTTCAAAATTTTGGAGGAATCAGCCCAATATGTAACAAAAAGACTGATAAAAAAAATGCAGGATGGTTTGTCTCTCCGAAAAAAAATAAAAAATTATTGACTTGAACTTTTTTTTTTGAAAAGTGGTCTAAACGCCAAAATTTTCAAAATCCAATAGTGGAAATCGGTTCCTCTGACAATTTTACAATATAGTCTCATTTTCTATGTTCAATCCTTGTGAAGGTATAGCGGTTTTAAAAATAAATGTATTGAAAAATATGACTTTGGTGATTCTTGGCAATTTCTATGTGACAGACTTGAATTATCAGCCTCGAAAATATATTAATCGGAACGCTCGTCCAATTTCCCATAAGTTTGCTTTTGACATTATTTGAGTTCGATGTATGGGCTTACAGATATATGCTTAATTACATTGCTTATAACTGAGTATCGATTTTTTTTTTCAGTGTGGTAAAAACCTTACTATCCAGGCTTACGTAAATATTAAAACGAGTCGAATTGAAAAGCTGTCAAAGGCAAACTTATGGGAAATTGGACGAGCGTTCTAATTAATATATTTTCGAGACTGAAAAATCAAGTCAGTCATGTAGAAATTGCAAAAAATCACCAAAAAAACAATTTTTCAACATATTTATTTTTCAAACCGTTATATATTCACAAGGATTGGACATAAGACAATGGTCAATATGGAGACTATAATGTCAAATTGTCTGGGGAATCGATTTCCACTATTGGTTTTTGAAAATTTTGACGTTTAGACCACTTTTCGAAAAAAACAGTTTTAGTAAATGATTTTTGTATTTTTTTCGGAGTGACAAACCATCCTGCTTTTGTCTTGAGTCTATTTATTACACCGTGGGCTAATTCCTCAACAAAATTGAACGAAAAAATGTGATATCACCTTTAAATTCAGTTTTGAAGATAAAAATTGAAAATTCTCATAGAAGTGTCGTGTATTTTTCTTTCAGTGTATTTTTAACAGAAAGCTCGTCCAATTTTCTACAAGTTTGACTTTGACTTCGAAACTTATTAATTGTAGAAATAACAAAAATCAAGAAATTTAAATGATTTTATGAAATTTAAGAAATTTTGAATTTCCAGGAATTAATGAAATTTGAGAACATGAAAAATTAAGAAATAAAAAATAGAGGTGGTATTTTTGTTTTTAAATCTGGAAAATTCTAAAAATTTAATAAATGTAAAGCAATTAAAATGAAACATTAAAAAATCTAGAAATCCAAGACATTCAGGAAATTTCAACAAAAAGTAATTCAATCACACTGCATCAAAAGGTTTTTCGTTAGCTAGCATTAGAAGCTGATCCCGTTAATTAAAATTATTCGAGATTCATAAAAAATGAGAGATGACAAGATTATTAAGCTTATTACAAAAAAACTATGTTTGAGGCATATAAAATAAATAAAAAATGAGTATTTTAATTAAATCCAAGAACTTTAGGAAGCTTCGAAGTACAATTTGAAAAATCAAAAAATAAATGAAATTCAAATGATTCAATTGAGTTTCAGAAATTTGAAGGAATCAAGAAATAAAAAAAAATATATAAAATTCAGAAAACCATAAAAATTCTAAAAAATTTATAATTCAAGAAAATAAAAAAAATATTCAACATAATTTAAAATAAATGCAAAATTCAACAAATAAAACATGCGTGATCTATGTATCATTCAATTCTCAATGATCAGCAACAAATGAAAAAAAAAAATCTTGAAAATTTTCTAGCTATAGTTTAATTATTTGCCCGCTTATGTTTTGTCAAAATTTTAAAGGGAGGACTTAAAATTCGCAATGGTCTTATTTTTAGTATTAAATCCTATCCAAAATCGAAGATGACGATGAACTTTAGATTATTATGTGGAATTGTTTGAATTTGTAATTCGAAGGAAATAAGTTTTTTTTTGTTTTTGAAGTTTTTTTTCGGATTTTTGAGTACTCCATCAAATCAGGCCCAATTTTACATAAAAGACCCTTTTACTTCAAATTTCCATTTCATCACCTTTTCAGGCTGGGTTCGTAAGTCCCTCCGTCACGAGATATCAAAAAATTGACCTCGGATTCGTCATCAGGGACAAAACTTATCCTTAAGGACTAAGTTTCACGCAAATCGAAGAGAGGTCGGGGCAACTGCTGTGTGAATTTGCGGAGAGTGACCCATAAAATAAACTCAACTTAATGCGTTTTTTTGGTTCAGTTGAGCATGCTTAATAACTCCACAGAAAAAAATCCAGTAAAATTTTCATTTTTCTGAAAATCTTCACATAAAATTATTTTGGCAGCTGGAAAACCAGCCTTACCAGAGATTCGTCTTTATTGTAAAAATTTTCGAATTGATTTGAATTAATAAATCATTTTTTTTTATTTTGATTAAATCGAAAATCTTGGAAAATCTTGGCAAAATTAAAACAGCGTAATTTATAATTTGAAAAACAAATTGTCAAACGAATTCAAAGTGTGGAACAGCTCTAAGATCTTGTTATCCTTATCAATATTCAAACACCATCGATTGGCTTTTTCGCACAAAACGCAAATAAAACTAGCCACTAGCACTAAACATTAATATGTATGACGGGGAGCACCTCCCGACAAACACACACGCACACGCACAGACATTCTCTCACGCAAACACCCACCTTCAGCAATGAAAACGAACAAACGACGGGCCAATGAAAAAGAAGTGCCTTTGGGCTTTCCTTCGATGGACCACCCATCATTTGGACCCTTTTTTCACCCCACCCTTCGAAATGGGATCCACTTTTTCCTGATTGAAATTGCATCACACGTCGTTTCACTTGTCGTCCGCAGGCTGTTTTTTTTTCTTTTTTTCCACTTTTTGTGGTAGCCGTTCATCCAAAATGACTGCACAACATCACTCACGTGTGTGTGTGTGTGCAAACGCTGACCGTAACGATCGGTGAAAATGGCACTAATAAAAAGTGGGAAAGTGAATGGGAGCAGAACAAAAAGAAAAGAAAAGAATTGACGGAAAATGTTCATTCATGGAGTCCACCCCCACACGAGCATTCCAGGAATATTTTCGTTACTTTTCTTTTTGGTTAGGCTTGTGGAAGAATTCTAGGAAATAGTTGAGTTGAGTTGAGTTGAGTTGAGTTGAGTTGAGTTGAGTTGAGTTGAGTTGAGTTGAGTTGAGTTGAGTTGAGTTGAGTTGAGTTGAGTTGAGTTGAGTTGAGTTGAGTTGAGTTGAGTTGAGTTGAGTTGAGTTGAAACTCCAAAAAAATAAAAGTTTACTCCCCAAAGCAACGCTGCACCAAATCTGCAGGCTATTTTCTTAAATGCACTTTTAAACGGCATTTCCCACCAGTGAAGGTTCTCTCGAAATAGTTCCTAAACCGTGCTATTTATTGTGGTGCTTCTTTTTTGGCCAAATCCAGAAGCTCCAATGCACTGAAAATCTTCTCCCTTAAGAGAGAGGGTGCTGAATAATTCAACACGAGCACAGTGAACGTTTGCGCCAAGTTGGAGAACCTCCAGAAGCTAAACGATAAACTTTAAAGTTTTTTTTATTTATACCATTTTGGGGAAAAATAAGATTCTAGAAGTGAAAAAATATCTGCACTTTCTAGAATTGGTGATGATGATCCGAATTTTTAAATACTTCAAAAACTGAAAAAACTTAATTTTTCATCAAAAACATTAAAATCCTACAAAATCTTGCAACAGAATGTTAAAAATCATCAAAGTAGAAAACGATGACATTTGCAAAGAGTTCCTCGGTAGCAGGGTATGGGTTTGTCGTGCAATCACAAACACCGTCACATCAACGAAGATGAATGGGAAAGTTATCTTCGTGGCAGTGAGCAAGAGTATAAACATTTCCATTTCCACCCTCGCAGCGTTTCTGTGTGCGACACTGTGATGCTGCGATCTTTTTATACTTTTCTTCCACTTGACGCGTCACCATTTTTTAATGACATCATTTTGCACTCCATTTTTTGCACACTTTTTTTCATTTCAAGATTATGGGGGGTGGAAACTGCTTTTATACTATTTTTTGCAGCAAAAAAAATCTCACAAATGCAATCAACCGGACAATCACATCCCAGCGCATTCGTTTTCCCCTAAAACTTTCTTACTTATGACTATTGCTAATTAGCCCCGCAACGATCGAACGTAGGAGGTACTTTTCCGGGACCAAATGCGAGTGCAATTGTTGTGAATGGGCAAAAACTTTTCCCATAAATCTCTCCCAATAATAGCAGCTCCACACACACACAGTACTCTAATTTGCGAGCTCCTCTCTCCACCCAATAGAGAGCTATTTTAGGCTGAATGCATGGAAATGGAATAAGTAATAGTGTTGAAAGTTTTGGATAAAACACTTAAGTCGTGCAACGAAACGAGACGATAAATAGTGCTAATTGGATTTATGCATCAAATTTTAACAAATAACAGGATAAGGATTTTAGACAGTTTAACGCTTGCTTAGAGCGTATCTTAGACCTTTTATCTTCGCAAAACTGGCCGAATGCAAGCGAATGCATTTACGATTCCGTGGAGAATTTCCCTTGTCCGCTTAAAAAAGTAGTGCATCAACATTTCCCGGATGTCTTGCTGTTGAGGATTTGATTCCAGTAGATTTGGCTTTATTCCCAATTCGTGGCTGTCGTGCAAACTGTCGTACGTCGATTTTGGGCCAAATTGAGTTAAGAACGCCCTTTTGTGCAGCTCACAATGCCTCACCTTTTGACCTTCACAGATCCCCAAAATTCGTTTTCAATCCAGAGATATTCCATTAAAACCGAAAAATATCCGTACATTGTTGTCACTTTACATATAAAAGAAGTTTCAATCATGTCGTGCTATCTTGTCACTTCATCAAAATTGATGTAGTGTGACGTTTCAGAACGCGTTTGACACAAGTACGAGCTCTACTAGCGTAAACATTTTGAATTAGTGCGTCCATCCCGGGAATTCCCGGGACAAAAATCCCGGGATTTTTCCAAAACCGGGAATTCCCGAATCCCGGGAATTTTTTATAATTTGTCCCGGGAATTCCCAAAATTGAAAAAAAATCAAGTTTTGGCCCGGAAATAATTAAAAAAAATATTAGGGTACATCATATATCAGCATTAACTTGGCTTATTTGTGAAAATTGTTGAAATTTGAGTTTACAGATTCACAAAATTCCTAGTGCTTTAATAGTAGTTAATGCAACAAGTTGCAAAAAGGGGATTTTTTCAGCACGAGTCGTACATTTATCCAACGAGGTTCACCGAGTTGGATAAATACGAAGAGTGCTGAAAAAATTAAGTTTTGCAACGAGTTCCATACAACATTTTTTGCAATTCCGAAAAACACTCAATAAGTGGAATTTGAAGTCAAATTTTCATGTATTTTGTCAATAAATCGTTTAAATCAAAAAAATGTTGAAAAGTGTTACTTTTCGAAACAAGAGCTGAAAAGTTCAACTTTTCATCACCCATTTCAGTGCTGAAAAGTAGAAGCAAGTGTTGCTATTCGATTCAGTTATTTTTGGTACATAAAAGTAGGCTATTTCGTCGTTCAAGAGTGACAGGAAAAGCAAGTAGTTTCACGACGGAATTGCAAAAATATTTTTTATTCGTCTCTTTATATTTTTTAAAGACTGTTTACTTTTTTGAATATCAATAATTTTTAAAATTGCTAAAAATATATTGAACTATTCAGACTTAAGTCCCGGTTTTCCCCAGTTGGCCAAAGCAGAATAAAAAACAAAAAAATATATATTTTTCATTTCTTTTAAGGGGTTACATACATGCAGAAAATGCATACATGCAGAAAAAACTTTTTACGGAAAATTTATTAAATCCACTTGAAAGCTGATCACTCATGAAGATATTTCATTATTCAACTGAGTAAGAGATGATTTAAGCACAAAATTTTGCCATGCGCAAGGCAAACTGTCAAACTTTGTAGAGGTGGGCAAAAAAAGAGCGAGCCGCTCAAAGAGCCGGTTCACAGAAAAGAGCGAACGAACCGTGGCTCACAAAAAAAGAACCGCGGTTCCGAAAATATTTTTTTCTAGAAAAATCACCAAAAATCAGGATCAACTCGGATCGTTTTGCACCCTTCGACAAAGTTGTAGGGAATTAAATTTCCTACAGAATCTCACACTTGGACAATTTTGGGCGAGACCTGCGCCACCTAGCAGAATATTACTGAAACGATGTTTTTCCCCATACATTTTTGCAATTTTCCCCATATAAACTTTAACGATGAAAAGCGACCCCTTAGCCTTAACCGATTTGGCTCAAAATTGGCACAGTAAAGAATCGATCCAGGGGGTATCTCTTGCGATTTTCCGAAATTTTGAATTTTTCTTGTCACCCTATTGTATAATTGATTGTATTACTGAATAGTTTAGAGATTTTGAAAAAAAAAAAATAATTCTTTTGTCTGATTAAACTTTAGCGTTTATAGACTTTATCGATTTAATCATAATGTAGAAAAGAGTTCACATAATATTTTCTGCAAATAAAATATCAGCATCAGTTCAATTCTTGCAAAAATAAACGCAATTTTAAATTTAATAGCAATTTTTCCAGCATTCTAGATTTCAGTTTAGATGCCATTCAATTACTCGAATGTTTAGGTTCGAGTAGAAATCTAGACATAGAGACCACCAAGACCTATGGTTTTGAAGGGCATCTACTTGTTTTCAGTTTAAATTTATAAAAGTCCAATGTGAAATAACTTAAGAAATCACACGATTTATAAAGAGACCCTTTCATCCAAACTTTAAAAAGAGCGAATGAGCCGTTCAAAAGAGCGGCTCTTTTTAATGAGCGAACGAAAATGAGCGGCTCCTGAAAAAGAGTGGTTTTGCCCACCTCTAAAACTTTGTGAACATTTTTTTTCTCAAGATAGGATGGACCAAATTGGCTAAAATCCTTTTCCATCTTCTTCTAAGACACTAGTCATCTATCCACCTATCAGTTTCATTCCTTTCTTCTAATTTATGAGTTTAATTTCACCGAAAACTACCGATATAAGCCCGTAATATCAACAATTTAAGGTGATCAAAACTAAGTTGGGTAAACAAACAATCAGTCCCAATACTGAGCAATTTTGCATATTTGAAAAATGGAAGAATCAAAAGCTCTCTATCTTTTATATGAAAAACATAAAAATATTTTTATCTTATTCAACTGCCAACTTCAAATTGTTATATCTCGGCAATGGTACAACCAAAAGTTTTCATATTTATTTTGTTGATAGGCAAAAATAAGTAACTTTTGAAATTTTGAGCATAATCGGTTAATGGTCGCTTTTTAACGTTGAAGTTAGTGAAATAATCTTTTCATACAAAAAAATCTTCTTTTAATCGTTAATCACTCGTCAGGATTAACTTGGATCGTTTTGCGGTCTTCGATAATGTTGTTTTTTATGAAATTTCACATAAGAATCTTACACTTGACAATAATCCACCACATTTTACGCCCCCTTTTGATGGAATTATGACATTTTAGCTTTTCGTTATAAGTTTATACGATTTGTCCCATACAAACTTTCATTTTTTTTTATTCCTGCTCCATAGCAGCAAGTTTCCTGAATTTTTAGCTGGAGACATATGTTGCTTTTAATTGTTGAATATATTAAATACTTACCTTTAAAAAGCAAAGCAAAATATTTTAAATTTTAATTAAAGTTTAAAATTTCGAATAATCAATTTAATCAGTTTAAAATGTATTTTCCTTCTTTGATAGTAATTTTTAGCACGATTGAACCTGGTAACAAATTTTTAGAGTTTTATTTTTTGTTAAATTTCGATAGTGGAAATACTGCAAACAGTAAATAATAAGCATCAAATAAAATTTTCGTCAAAAATTACACTTTTTACACTTTTTGAAATCTAGTGATTTGAGACAATTGTTTTTGAAATAATCAGCTCATTAATTTAGTTTATTTTGAAAACACTTTTTTCATTGAAACTTTGAAATAATGAGAAGTTATTCATTGTTTTTATATTTTTTTATTATGTTGCCCCCCCCCCTCGACTTCGACCAGAAAAACTTATAATTTTGAAAAAAAAATCATGAGCCTTATTTAAAAAACAGAATATTTATCATTTGGAAACTCGTTGGAAAAGAATAAAAATTCGTTTGCACTCACAACTTTTGATATGTTTTTGAAGATATCATGTCACGCTAGAAGACCCTTACCTGTAAAGAAAGAAAAAAATAAGACATCAGATAAATTTTCCAGGAATGTACAAAAGATATTAAAAAAAATATTTTTCACGGTTTGATTTATTGAGAATTTCTTAATATATATTTATTTATATATTTATTGTCCCGCCCGTGTGGATCAATCGGACCGCGCACTGGACTCACAATCCAGAGGTCACCGGTTCGAATCCCGCGGCGGGCGCTCTAAAATTCTTTGTGTAAATATGGGTATTCGGCGCCGTCGCTCCGTGCCATACTTTCATACACTTAGGAGCCCAGGGCGGTGAAGTCCTTGTAGATAAAAGGAAGACACTAGTGGTTGGTACTAGCAATGGTGGCCGACAGCTATAAAGTCAACTTCGTTTTTTTATATTTATTAGAACTTGTTTTCTATTGAGTGCTAATCAAATACGGTTCATTCCATCTGAAGCGGAACAGCATTTGAAAATTACCTTCTCCGATCCTGCTCAAATTTGGCAGGGCTGTTGATACTATCAAAACATGCAAGAATCCCGAATTTCATCCAAATCGGACCACCCCCTCCATTTTTGTACCCTCCCAAAAAATCAACTTTTTGACGATTTTTGAGCAAAACCCCTATCTTCAAACGGCGATAACTCAGGAACCACAAATCTTAGAGTGTCGGTCTTAGACTCAATTTTGAAGGAAATTGGACGTAGAATCCATTTCCGTGATCAAAATGTTGATTAATTTATTTTTTCTATTTGCATTGCGCAATTGAAAACTTTAAGCGGCCGTATCTCAAAACACCCCAACTTATTTTTTTAATTTGACCTCACCATCGTGTTCCGCGGCCAATTTTACATAAGAATCACTTATCGGCAGAAATGAATATGTTTCGTTCCAGAGATATCGAATTTTTAAGTTGAGTGTTTTCGAGATTACCTACATCAGCTTCATTCGCCGCATCTGCTAGAAGCACACAGGCGGGCTGATCAATAACTGTTACCTGGTCATTTATTGAAATAAATTTCATCATAAATAATCTTTATCAAATTGGGCAAAAATTTACTGTATAACACTGTAGGAAACTGGAGTTGAGTCACGAATGTTTATCTGCTCAAAAAAATGAATGAAGTGAATTTCTGTGCTAACCCACAGGACAGAGTAATAACGACACACAGTAAAGGGCAGAATTGGATTCCGACGGAGCGAGCAGGAAAATGCAATTAATCTTGTTAGTAACACTGAACAATTGAATGAAAAATATGAATTAATATGAATAAAATTTGTTGATACGTTGTACTCTAGTGAAGGACGATCACAAGGAGTAGAAAAAGGATTTCTGGAAAGTATAAAACTGAAAAATGTAAGAAAATCACAAAGTTTGATCTGCTGCAAAGCGCCCAATTCCCCAAATTTAGTTGCGATGACGACACCGTCCGAACAAAAGTTTTTTTTTTCTTCTTTCATTCTTGGATTCTTCGAACACAATACGGCTGCTGTCCTCACGTATAAGGATTTTTTTTAATTAAATGTACCTTGACCAAAATCATCTTTTAATCAAATGGAGCGGGCTTATAATATAAAAATTGATTTAATATGATCAATCTTTTAAACCATAAATCAGATTTGCCAAATTATGGTAAAGTGTCAATAATAAACTATAATAATAACAATAATAAAGCAGGTTTTGGGGTTTGGGGTTTTTGCTGAACGGTTAGCAACACGTAAAAAAACGGTGCATTCAAAATAACCCAATCAATATTCCTTACACAAAAATAGATTGAGATGAAACGAGGAACAGCATCTAATTCCAGCGTTCCTCTACTGTTGCCATATCAGCGCTTTGGCATTCAATTACAGCTGATTAAAAGCGTTTTCAACTGAAATCGAGTGATAAATAGCTTAATAAGAAGGGAACAAGCAAATTTTTATCAAAAGTTTTGCAAAATTTGCTGCTTGAATAGTGAAAATGAGCAAATTGGACAAAACTAGGAGCGAGGACTTAACCTGTCAAACATACGAGAATTTCCCCTATTAGCCATTTGAATAAATATTTGCGCAAAATTAAATTGATCATCTCCCAGAACAACAGGTACCGTAAACTGGGGTCAATCGGGACACATGGGGCGAATTGGGACAGCCGTTTTAACCATGTTGGAGCAAAATATTTTGATTTTTCTGGTTGGTTTCGGTTAGAACAGACTCAGCCAATCAAAATGTGTACATCCACTTCCAAATTTAAAAGCTTTAAGTGCTCTAAAAACTGCTGTCCCTATTCAGACTGTAGTCCCGATTCACCCCAGATTACGGTAGCAGTTATTGATCAGCCCACCTGTGTGCTTCTAGCAGATGCAGCGAATGAAGCTGATGTAGGTAATCTCGAAAACACAAAACTTTAAAATTCGATATCTCTGGAACGAAACATATTCATTTCTGTCGATAAGTGATTCTTATGTAAAATTGGCCGGGGAACACAATGGTGAGGTCAAATTAAAAAAATAAGTTGGGGTGTTTTGAGATACGGCCGTTCAAAGTTTTCAATTGCGCAATACAGGTAGAAAAAAATAAATTAATTAACATTTTGACCACAGAAATGGATTTTACGTCCAATTTCTTTCAAAATTGAGTCTAAGACCAACTTTCTAAGATTTGTGGTTAGTGAGCTATCGCCGTTTGGTCGAAAATTGTCAAAAAGTTGATTTTTCGGGGAGGTACAAAAATGGAGGGGGTGGTCCGATTTGGATGAAATTCGGGATTCTTGAATGTTTTGATAGTATCAACAGCCCTGCCAAATTTGAGCAGGATCGGAGAGGGTAATTTTCAAATTTGCACTTTTTCGTGCACAGTTGAGATGGAATGACCCATACGTGATGTATCAGTTCATTAAATCTAGAAATTTTTTATTTATAACCAGATAGGGGAAATATACCCATTTTAATCACACTAAGCCGTTCGACCAATTCTCATCACTTTTGCCGTTTCCCTAAATCAACATTTTCAGATGTTTCAACAATGGAGAGTTGCTTGCTCACTTTTATTTGAGCTATTTATTACTTTGGAAAAGTCAAAAACACTTTATATAAGCTGTAATTCATGATCAAAGTGCTGATAGGCTGATAATAGAAATAGGCTGAGAAGTTTTCACTTTAAAGTCATTTGCAGGGGATTCAACATTTGCAAAAAGGCTTGACCCAAACCTTACTTATATTTTGTTACAGTTATCCCACATATTCGGAACAACTTTGTGATAATTTGTCAATAGCATGCCAAATGCATATTTTCTTTCGACCCTACTATTTAAAAGGCCTTTATTTAGACATTGCTATTTCACTAGTAAAAATAGTTTTCGTTTTTTTTTGCAAAATACTGCATTTCATGACTATTTTATTAAGAGCAGAAAAATACTGCCTTCAAATTGGCTGTTCCATAATTGTGTGATGTTGTTGTTTTCCTTGAAAACATTATATAAAACGTGAAAATTTAGTGTTGGTCGATACATCAATCGAAAGATCACAAGAAAAGCTATTACATGAAGGTAAAAGCAAATCATGATGTTTAATTATCGATTTTCTATGATTTTTTTTTAACATTGGTCGACCCCATTGAAGATTTCTATGTGGCAAGTTGTGTTTTACCGGCCTAAATCAGAAACCGTATAGATAAAAATATTCAATCGGTGAAAATTGCATTTTTCTAGATTTTAAGAATTAAGTCATGACCACGGGTTTAAGTTTGAAGCCTATTCAAAAACCCACAACTCCGCCTCTAATTACGTCGCTTTGCGCTATTGTCTTGGAACGCGGAAAAGTTTTCCACTTTTCCACGCGTTCCTTGCCACTAACGATGGTGAAGATTACTATCGCGCAAACTTGGCAAAACGCACGATAAGCAAGTCCCGCGGTTTTCCACCCTCCACCACATTTGAACTGTTTTGTCTTATTACGAGTGGTTGGGGAGTTCATTAGCGGTGTTAAACAAAACTCAGGGAAAGCCGTTGAAATCGTTGGTGTTTAATTGATGGTTACCAGTTTTGCAATTTTATTTGGTTTTGAAGATTGCTTATCTCAATTCAAGTCTTTTTTTTTTGTTTGCTATCACGAACAGAATGCTCTGATTTAATCCGGATAATCATCAGCAAATCAGTGACCTTTCCCGAACCTTTTGCTTCTATAGTTTTCTGCAAAGCATTCTACAGATTTCTGTGTGATTTTTTTTGCGTTGCAAATTCATTCTTTACGCTGGCTGCTACTCAAAGCTGCTTATAACAGTCCAATTCTCTGTAAAGTAATAAGTTTGTTTTAATATTAGCTAGATTGAAAATTTAGCTTTAGAACCAATTACTGAGTATATTTGTTAGAGTTATTTGTTTGTTCGATCAAATTTATTTCAAAATGTGAAATATTTTAACTTTGCAAAGAATCTCCCTGGTAGTTTCGAGTGCAGCCTTAGCCGTCCCTCGTTGGACCGTCGAGGGAAAACCTGATTACAGCGCAGTTGGGCCGATCTTCTGGTGAAAAGCGTGCTGGAAAAACTGAAGAGAGGAAAACTCACCAGAACAAGCAGCAAAAACTGAAGCGGTGGTCCTCCTCATCACAATAGTGAACCGAGTGGACCGAATAATCTGGAGGGATTCTCTCTTTTAGTCTTGGTTTTTTTTCATGCTCAAAAAATAAAACAAAAACTCTTTTTTTCGCTACACTGTTGTCTGTCTTTAATTTGGTTTTGTCTAGGGTAGGGAACATTAAGAGGGGTTGAGACGCGACGATGGTCCTTGAGTCGACTCATTTGGGTGTAAGGATTTTTGTAAACACACTGTTTTCGGGAAGGATTTCGCTTTTGTTTAGTTTTTTGAATATCTTTTCTGGAAGATTTTTTTTCTTTTTCTGAAAATCAAAGTTTTATGGATTTTGATTTGAGAAAATAAAGACAGCAGTCATTTAACGAACTGCAACATTTAAGTACTCTTCAGAGTAATTTTCATCTACAATCAACTTGTTTATAGTGTCTCGTTGCCATAACCTTGTACCATAAACTCGCCCAAGTGAACATCTTCAAGCAATTAACGACTGCTTTGAAGTGCTCTCGTTGAGTTTTGACGAGGACAAATAAACCCCCCTCCCCCATCTTTCTACCCCCTTCTTCCACAAAAAGGACCAAAACACGCTCGGAAAAACCGGCAACCACGTGACCTGACCTCTTCCTCAAAAGCTCCTCGAGAATGACATTAGAAGAAAAAAGAGAGAAAAAAGTAAGAAAAAGAACAACCAACTTTCTCTTCTCGGCCCTTTCCTGCCAAGTTGACAAACAAATAACAAAGACAGGAGCGGCGAGGTGACCCCTTCCACTTAACCCTTGGCTACTCAGTTTGATTTATGATTTTTTATTTTCTATTAACCTAACGATGTCAAAACCTTTACTATTGACTCTTGACTCTTGACTCTTGACTCTTGACTCTTGACTCTTGACTCTTGACTCTTGACTCTTGACTCTTGACTCTTGACTCTTGACTCTTGACTCTTGACTCTTGACTCTTGACTCTTGACTCTTGACTCTTGACTCTTGACTCTTGACTCTTGACTCTTGACTTGACTCTTGACTGACTCTTGACTCTTGACTCTTGACTCTTGACTTGACTCTTGACTCTTGACTCTTGACTTGACTTGACTTGACTCTTGACTTGACTCTTGACTCTTGACTCTTGACTCTTGACTCTTGACTCTTGACTCTCTTGACTCTTGACTCTTGACTCTTGACTCTGACTCTTGACTCTTGACTCTTGACTCTTGACTCTTGACTCTTGACTCTTGACTTGACTCTTGACTCTTGACTCTTGACTCTTGACTTGACTCTTGACTCTTGACTCTTGACTCTTGACTCTTGACTCTTGACTCTTGACTCTTGACTCTTGACTCTTGACTCTTGACTCTTGACTCTTGACTCTTGACTCTTGACTCTTGACTCTTGACTCTTGACTCTTGACTCTTGACTCTTGACTCTTGACTCTTTGCTCTTTGCTCTTTGCTCTTTGCTCTTTGCTCTTTGCTCTTTGCTCTTTGCTCTTTGCTCTTTGCTCTTTGCTCTTTGCTCTTTGCTCTTTGCTCCTTGCTCTTTGCTCTTTGCTCTTTGCTCTTTGCTCTTTGCTCTTTGCTCTTTGCTCTTTTCTTTTTTCTCTTTTCTCTTTGCTTGGTTCTTTAATTTTTGCTCTTTGCTCTTTTCTCTTTACTCTTTGCTCTTTACTTTATTTTTTTTAACACGCAGAAAAATAAGGCATATTTGAATCAACAAAATGTTTTGTTGATTTGAATATCAAGATTTTTGTTGAATCAACGCTAAACGTCAAAGCAACTTTTTCAAAACAACAAAAGATTTTTGTAGAATTGAGAAAATCAGGGTTTGTTTAAACGCAAAATCGGCGTTGATTATATTCAACGAAAATTTTGTTGAATCAAACCTCGTACAGGCGGATTCTACAAAATATTTTTCTGCGTGATACAGGAAAAGTTCGTTAAGGGTTACCACCTTGTAAGTGTGGGTGGTTTGACATAAAAAGCGAAGGAGAGAAAACAAGTGGATCATGCCTTTGAATAATTTCCCACCTGGGGATTGACAGCGGGACCAATGTCGTCGTCGTCTTGCGGAAAGTGGCTTTTGTTTGATGCGTGCACAGGATGGCCTATTTTTGCTTCTTTTACCAGCCAAATCATGTTTAGGACCGAACGAGATGTTTATGTTTAATGCTTGTAAGCTCGTTATGCTGCTCGAAGGAGGAACCATTGGATTTGTTATGTCATTTTTAGAATGTTGATAAGAAATTTATTGTAAACAACACTTTAAGCTTTTTTCATAATAAATAAATAAATTTTCATCAAGAATACAACTTCACAACGAAATGTTTGATTTCTTCCCAAGTTCAATTTCATTCAAAACAGTGACCTTTCAGACATTGTTTAGTCTTCAGGCTGCTGCCTGACATTTACCTAATTTAGCACAAGCTAGAATTTCCTTCCCAGAAGGACACGAAACCCATTCCACCATAACTGGGCTAATAAAGAAATCCTCAATTAGGTTTCTAACTGAAAAGCATCCAAAGACTTCGCCCTTAATACTTGACTTAAATTTGCGTGTGTTTTATTTCTGATAAGGTAAGATTCCCTAGAAGAATGAACTAAAACTTAAAAATACAAAATCATCGAAATTATAAAATGTCACCATGTTTGCATAGTTTGAAGGCATTTCGTCAAATTCGTTATTTCCTCCTTCAAAAAAAATTATTTCCAGTCTGGCTGAGCTTTGCTTCCCTTCTTGGAAAGCGGAAACATGATAATTCACGATTTTTTATTCATTGAATTTTGCTCTCGAATAAGCAATGAGAGCTCATCCATCTCGATGATTTCAACAAGCTTTTTTTGGCCTAGTAAATGCTTTAGGAAGTTTTGACTCATTTTTACCCTAAAAAATGATGTCGATTTTTCTAACAGAAATGTTGAATTGTCATAAAAATTTGTTCCAATGAAAAACACTTCACTGTGCCTCGTTTCTCATTTATCAATTCGCGATTCTCAATTCTAAATTCTCAATTCTCAATTCTCAATGCTCAATTCTCAATTCTCAATTCTCAATTCTCAATTCTCAATTCTCAAATCTCAAATCTCAAATTTCAATTCTAAAATCTCAATTCTCAATAATCAATTTTCATTTCCCAATTCTCTATTCTCTTTTCTCTTTTCTCTTTTCTCTTTTCTCTTTTCTCTTTTCTCTTCTCTTTCTTTTTCTTTTTCTTTTCTCTTTTTCTTTTCTCTTTTTCTTTCTTTTCTCTTTCTCTTTCTTCTCTTCTCTTTCTCTCTTTCTTTTCTCTTTCTTTTTCTTTTTCTTTTCTCTTTTCTCTATTCTCTATTCTCTCTTCTCTATTCTCTATTCTCAAATCTCAAATTTCAATTCTCAATTCTCAATTCTCAATAATCAATTCTCTACTCAATTCGCAATAGGGTCCTAAAGCCCTAAATAAATTTTGATATACAACGGTTAAAAACACGCTTAAAACCATTTCTGATCACTTTTTGTTATTTTTATACAAAACTAAAGTTGACAAGACAACATTTTTTCGATGGATCAACTATGGTTCTCTTGGAGAGAGCTGTCAAGTAGGACCTTTTCTGTCAAAAAGGACCGCGAGGTTAATTTTTCAAAATTGATTTAAAAATCTATTTTAGACTTTTTGTGGTCGTACAAAGGGTCATTGTACTCAGAAAAATAAGCTTTATCGCTGTAAACAATAATATCAGCAATCTAAGCTTCATTTTAGGACCCAATTCTCAATTCACATTTGTCATTTGGTCATTTAGTCATATGGTCAAATGGTCATTTGGCCATTTGGTCAGTTTGTCATTTGGTCAGTTAAAAAAAACGAATTTGGTCAGTTTGTATTTGTCAATTTCTATTTTCAATGTTTATTTCTGATTTTTTTATAATAAAAAAAATCTTAAATTTATTTTGTTCAAAAAAAAAGTGAACCACCTTATTATTTGGTCCTTTTTTCGCGCTATAGAAAAATGAATTCCTAATCCCTAGCCATCTCAAAAGATGGTTTCATTTATGATGATTTATCATTAGGCATATCTCGCTTCACGAGTCCTACCGCTGCTGTAAAAATATACAAACAGGGGCTAAGGTGCCGACATAAACTTTCCTAATCCGGAACATGAATTAAGTCTCCCCTGAGGATGACACAGTCGATCCTCTCTGTTTTGCGTTGTTAGTAATCTTAAAAATGTTGAATTGTCTTGAATCTTCAAAAAAAAATCCTCCACACAATTTTATCTCCTTCAAGCACTGATGAAGCAGCTGTGAAACTTCTCGCCCCCAGTCTTTTGTGTTCGTTAGGAGAATTTCGCAAAGTTCTTTTTCCGCTTGGCTGAACCCCCGGCAGCAGACATTCCAAATTCCGCCCGCCGCTGTATAGTAGTGCATATTTGCCCCGGAGATCCAATCGACGGCGACGTCAGTGCCCTGAAACCCGGAGATATAACTCTGAACTCAGTCAACTCCACAGAGCTCACTTGTGTCTGTGGATGTAGAGTGGTATCGGATCAAGCCGAAAGGGTTTCTTCTGGGTGAGAAACCACAAGACTTTATCTCTCTCTCTCTAGAAATATATTCCCTTGGTTGAGCCAGATGTACTTTGTACCTACTTTGGCAGAACCTGTGAATGGTCTGTGAGTTGGAGGGTCTGAGTCTGAAGAAAGACGAACGCCATCGATTATTTTGATTTCCCTGGGACACGCTATTGGCAAGGTGGCACTTGAAAAGACAAAATTTTAAAACTGAAGGAAGAAAGCTGAGATGAGCGATGAGAAATCAGAAGTGAGAGCTGAACACAGAAGGCTAGAAAAAAAGATTTGAAATAAATGATTTGAAATGAAAGATTTCAGATGAAACATTTGAGATGAGAGATGAGAAATGAGAAATGAGAAATGAGAAATGAGAAATGAGGAATGAGGAATGAGAAATGAGAAATGAGAAATGAGAAATGAGAAATGAGAAATGAGAAATGAGAAATGAGTAATGAGAAATGAGAAATGAGAAATGATAAATGAGAAATGAGAAATAAATGATCTGTGTTAATATTTTGAGTCACGATTGAGGATTGGAGAACTCAATGAAGGGAAGAAATGAAACATGAAGTCAGAAGTAAATTCTCACCTTTCCGGACGTTCAAGTGCTTCAACCCTAGTTTGGTAAACACCCAAGCAGGGAAGGTTCAACCTGTAGCTGTGTATCTATTTGCGCTGTAAAATATAGAATCATCGTCTTCTAGTTCACATCACTAGTAGCGGTACAGAAAAGAATGTTGGAGCAGGCGGCAAAAAAGGTGCTTCTTCCCATCCTTGTCTGTCCCGAGGCAGAAAGGAAGCGACTTCGCTCCTTTCAAGTCTGTTGGCCCGGCTTCAGGGTGAGGGTGGCGCCTGCAGATATGGGCCAACCCCGGCAACTATTAATAGCCGTTTGAACAGGCCCGAGACTAGCGACTTGGCAAGCATGTGCCAATGTATAATGCATGGTACAATTGATTCCGAGGACATTTAAAATTGATGAAGTTGACTCTCAGGAAAAGGAAGTTGTTTTGATGGAACGACACAAATACCGGCCTGCCGGCGCTGGCAGGGTCAACGAAGAACGAGGGCGCCATTTTGCTGCTTTTTGCTGTCACTTCCGCCGTCTAATAAAGATCCCAACCCACCCTCTGTGAACGTCAGATAGTGGTGTTGCTGTCATGCTATCTATAGAAAGAGCATCTCTCGAGTGGATTGGACTTGGCCAATTGCCGTATTAGTACTGTGCCACGTGTACTCTGCTTGACTTTTTCTGTTGGACCATAAAGTTGAGACTCTTGGGTGGGATGGGTGCAAAACTTTTCGGTTATCAACGAAATTTGCATATTTTCAAGGAAATAGTCAATTTATATTCATCGTTGGGAGCCTTCCTCGTTTTAGAGTGCTGTGATGTCCTTGAAGTAAAACTTTACACAGGTTATCAAGCCGGGAACTGCATTTCGATAAGCTTGATACATATTTTCTTATTCTGATTTCTCATTTCTCATTTCTTATTTCTTATTTCTTATTTCTCATTTCTCATTTCTCATTTCTCATTTCTCATTTCTCATTTCTCATTTCTCATTTCTCATTTCTCATTTCTCATTTCTCATTTCTCATTTCTCATTTCTCATTTCATTTCATTTCTCATTTCTCATTTCTCATTTCTCATTTCTCATTTCTCATTTCTCATTTCTCATTTCTCATTTCTCATTTCTCATTTCTCATTTCTCATTTCTCATTTCTCATTTCTCATTTCTCATTTCTCATTTCTCATTTCTCATTTCTCATTTCTCATTTCTCATTTCTCATTTCTCATTTCTCATTTCTCATTTCTCATTTCTCATTTCTCATTTCTCATTTCTCATTTCTCATTTCTCATTTCATTTCTCATTTCTCATTTCTCATTTCTCATTTCTCATTTCTCATTTCTCATTTCTCATTTCTCATTTCTCATTTCTCATTTCTCATTTCTCATTTCTCATTTCTCATTTCTCATTTCTCATTTCTCATTTCTCATTTCTCATTTCTCATTTTCATTTCTCATTTCTCACTTCTCATTTCTCATTTCTCATTTCTCATTTCTCATTTCTCATTTCTCATTTCTCATTTCTCATTTCTCATTTCTCATTTTCTCATTTCTCATTTCTCATTTCTCATTTCTCATTTCTCATTTCTCATTTCTCATTTCTCATTTCTCATTTCTCATTTCTCATGTCTCATTTCTCATTTCTCATTTCTTATTTCTCATTTCTCATTTCTCATTTCTCATGTCTCATATCTCATTTCTCATTTCTCATTTCTCATTTCTCATTTCTCATTTCTCATTTCTCATTTCTCATTTCTCATTTCTCATTTCTCATTTCTCATTTCTCATTTCTCATTTCTCATTTCTCATTTCTCATTTCTCATTTCTCATTTCTCATTTCTCATTTCTCATTCCTCATTTCTCATTTCTCATTTCTCATTTCTCATTTTCATTTCTCATTTCTCACTTCTCATTTCTCATTTCTCATTTCTCATTTCTCATTTCTCATTTCTCATTTCTCATTTCTCATTTTCTCATTTCTCATTTCTCATTTCTCATTTCTCATTTCTCATTTATCATTTATCATTTATCATTTATCATTTATCATTTATCATTTATCATTTATCATTTATCATTTATCATTTATCATTTCTCATTTCACATTTCTCATTTCTCATTTCTCATAGCTCATTTCTCATTTCTCATTTCTCATTTCTCATTTCTCATTTCTCATTTCTCATTTCTCATTTCTCATTTCTCATTTCTCATTTCTCATTTCTCATTTCTCATTTCTCATTTCTCATTTCTCTTTTCTCATTTCTAATTTCTCATTTCTCATTTCTGCTTTCTCGTTACTCTTTCTCACCATTGGTCATTTGGTCATTTGGTCATAAGATCAATTGGTCTACGCAATTTCTCAGAATTTTGATTTATGTTTTTCCTTATAATTTTCATACTTTTTTTTACTTATCCTTTTGCCTTCCCTTAGGACGCCAACCCTCCAAATAATCCGCCAATAAATAGACAGACACCAAAAAATGCAAATCAGTCGCGATGCGGGTCCTGAACCCGCGTGCAAACCACATAACACGGTGTAGGTCCTTAACCTTCCCCCCTCTGGGTTGTGGACCGGGGTGAGAAATATTGATTTTGCCTTTCCAGAAAGACACGACCCCCGGCCGGGCTGCAACAGTCGGGGTTCAAAGGTTTTCTCACGAAACCGGCTTCTTAAGGATCATCCCTTGCGCAATTAAGTGAGGTAATCAATCAAGAGGATGCCCCTCCCCTCTCGGCAGCATCCGAAAGGGATGATTCCACTAATCGACTTGCTGCCGTGGGAATTAGTGGGTTGGGGAAACCTTTTCTATCGTTTTTGCGAAAAAAAATGCTTCAAAAGTGAATATTTCCTCCAAAAAAAAAACTCATTTCCCCCTTTTGTTGGTTTTCGCTTCTGAATGAATGAGTTTTCAATCTGCAAACCGAGAAATTGCTGCAACGATGTGTGCGAGTATACCACAACAATATGTTTGGATAATGATATTTCTGGAGGACATAGAATTTAATCTCGTTCCGTAAACACAACAGACAGACGACTTCTGGCAAGTGAAATGAATGAACCAGGATTTTTGCCGCATGAGGTAGAATGAACAGGGGCGGTTTTGGGGCTTTGGGTTTTGGGTTTTGGGTTTTGGGTTTTGGGTTTTGGGTTTTGGGTTTTGGGTTTTGGGTTTTGGGTTTTGGGTTTTGGGTTTTGGGTTTTGGGTTTTGGGTTTTGGGTTTTGGGTTTTGGGTTTTGGGTTTTGGGTTTTGGGTTTTGGGTTTTGGGTTTTGGGTTTTGGGTTTTGGGTTTTGGGTTTTGGGTTTTGGGTTTTGGGTTTTGGGTTTTGGGTTTTGGGTTTTGGGTTTTGGGTTTGGGTTTTGGGTTTTGGGTTTTGGGTTTTGGGTTTTGGGTTTTGGGTTTTGGGTTTTGGGTTTTGGGTTTTGGGTTTTGGGTTTTGGGTTTTGGGTTTTGGGTTTTGGGTTTTGGGTTTTGGGTTTTGGGTTTTGGGTTTTGGGTTTTGGGTTTTGGGTTTTGGGTTTTGGGTTTTGGGTTTTGGGTTTTGGGTTTTGGGTTTTGGGTTTTGGGTTTTGGGTTTTGGGTTTTGGGTTTTGGGTTTTGGGTTTTGGGTTTTGGGTTTTGGGTTTTGGGTTTTTGTTTTTGTTTTTGTTTTTGTTTTTGTTTTTGTTTTTGTTTTTGTTTTTGTTTTTGTTTTTGTTTTTGTTTTTGTTTTTGTTTTTGTTTTTGTTTTTGTTTTTGTTTTTGTCAAACCCTTTCCAACGCTACTGAATTCTCGATTTCGTATTGTTACCAAACAAGCTACAAGCAAAAACAGACGGAGAAGAAGAGAAGGTTCAGATTTTTTACCATTAAATATCAAAATCAAGTCAAATATCAAGTCTTTTTTGTCTCGTGCAGGATCATGCTCACATATGACTATGTCACTTCTGAAAGCTGTTCAACGTCGGAATGGCATGGAACAACTTAGGGAGATGATTGCGTTGAAACTGTAATCCTCAGAGATTTCTTGGTGATAGATTTCAGCTGTCTTAGAAAAGATTTAGCTTTACTGATTAAAAATGTTAAAAAAATATCAAATTCAACTTACAATGTCATAATCTAATTTTCAAAAAGTTTTTAATAATTTACAATATATGAATAAAACAACCCAAATTATCTTAGCCCCTCCAATTTCCCCTACATTAAACTCCCTCCTAAAAAACCGCCCCAGGTGTTTGCAGAAAAAAAGCCAAGCAAAAACACCGGGGAAAGCCAAAAACAACAAAACAGTAAGAAAACAGCCGGGAAAATACTGCGCCGGCAGCGCAGGATAAAAAGAAAAATATACCCTCTCACTCGTGAAAAAAACTTGTTTCATAAATATTCAACCCGCCAAGTGCTCTGCCGCAAGTGTGCGTGCGCGTGTATGTGGGATGTTGGACCGTTTTACGAATGTATGTATGCTCTCTTTATGGCACGGGTGAATGTAAGTTAAGGCGCGCACACACACACACAGGAAAAGTGCGAATATTTTCCACCGTGCCATTCTGCTTGTGACGCAAGAAAGAGCAAGAATGTATATGCTGGAGGAAGGTTTGGAAAAGGTGTAAAAGGTTACTGAAAAAGTTTAGTTTAGAAAATATTCTAAATTCAATCTTCTAGCATACTGTTATGTTTGAATTTGCACAACACTTTTTCAATGGTTAAGGTATCGCTTATCTTGTCTTACTGACATTCTTCATTGATCAATTCTTGAGCCGCTTTGCGATTTGAAAGTGTTTTTAAAGCTGGCTTGAATTTTTAACGTATTTTGATTGAACAGTTGATCCAAGACATAAGATTACGAACACTACATTGCTTGCTCTTTTTGGGAAAAGTTTTTTTGTTATCTTCAAAGCGATGATGAAATACAATGTCCAAGTTTTTCAGTTACTTAAAATATTGTCAGAAAGAGTAACATTAGGCCTGAGTGATGAGATTTGACCATAGTGTTTATTTTATTGTTTTGGCAATATCAAAGAACCAATTAAAAAAATCAGTTAAAAGATTATGGAGATATATTCAACAAACGTTGCTGAAAAATATACCTTCGTAGGACAATACAGCTTATTTAATAGCTGTTTATTGTTGAGTTATATTTTCTATTGGAAATTATGTCTTAAAAAGTGGGCTTCTAAATTTATTTTTTTATATACTTCCACTGAGTACTTAAACTTATTGCTCTTGTTGATAAAAGATATTCACCATTATTAACACCATAACTAAATTGTACACCCAACCGGCGGTCGCATGATTTTGATGCATGGCAGCATGAAAGTATATCAGAATCTGCATGAAAACTGTCCTCATGCATTTTTTGCGATATAGGGGTATGACATTTTTGCCCGTTACCGACAATTATCGACATTACCGACGGCTGATTGATTGTATTGCAGAAAAAAACCTTAACAGAACGAGGATTGAACCATCAACTTCTAGGTTGCTGATCCGACACGCTACCACCGCGCCATGGACGCTTGATGAATGGTGAGGGACAGAGCGCGAACATAATGTTCTCTCTAGATTGTTGCTCGGGGACGCGCCAGCATTCTATGTGTTGGTGAGAACTGCAGATCGCTGACGTGTTTACACGCGGGCAAAAATGATCTATAGAGTTATCTACGTGCGCATGTATTGCGTGTACGTACACGAAAAAGATTGAGGTTAAATTTTGTACCCGCCAGCAAAACAAATGGGGTGCTAGTGTGCGTGAGCTCGGGCTTAGATAACTCTATGGGCTTGCTGCAAAAAATGTAATAAAATATAACATTTTCTGCAGCAAATTCACTGTTGCAGATTTTGAGATATATTTTTCGTTTGGGTGTAGATATTAAATTGTAGATTGTTTCAGTCGTGTTTGGCCTAATTTATAACTAGTTTTATTTTGGAAGGTTCACTTTATGTGCAATTTTCTCTTACATAATGAGTAAATTCAACAGAAACAAATGAGTACTTTATCAGTCCCTAATGCGATTATTTTTTATTTCTAACAAAATTAACTCATTGAATTAATTTAAAAAAATATTGCAGATTTTGATCTGTGGAACACAAATGCAGTTTTCTACGAATCTTTCCCATTAAAACAAGGCAAATTTGAAGTATATTTGGTTATTTTTCTCATTATTTTTCAATCAACAGATTATGAAAACTTTCATAATATAACATATGTCTTGAATTCCAGTGTTTATAAATAGCTTTTTGCATAATATGGTGTTACTGTTTTTAAAAATCTGAACTGCATACTGGGGTGACATTGACAGAATTTCAATTTATTTTTAGAATATTTTCCAACTGGTAGTGTTTTTCTCAAAACTTATATTTGATAACATGTACGTGGGAAGGCCACGTAAAGTACATACATTTTTTTTGAAAAAAAAAAAGTTTTTTTCAATAAAGTTTAAAATAATAGTTGCGCTGAAAATTATAATTTTGAATTCCGGGTTGACTTTGACATTCATAGTTTTTCTTGTTGAAATAAGAGTAAAGGTATTTTATTTTTGCGTCAAATTTACCATCAATAAGGTTGCTGGTTGAACTATACATTAGTTAGGCCGTTGCAAATATTTTTTGAAGTTTATGTCCCCTTAAAAAAAGTTTAAACATTGAATTTACGAGCCATGGTTTCAACATTTGAATGAACAAAGTTTTTAAAAATGCATTTTACACCTGCACTGTTGTTTTGCAATCATTAGTTTCCAAAATACCTAAGTATTGACGAAAATTTATTTTTTTGCAAAAAAAAAAAAATTTCGGTGCTGTACATTGGAATTTCATAAAAATTCAAAATGCTTTTAATCCAGACCAAACATGATAAGTATGATTATAAATGCAGAAAAAAAGCGTTTGAGATTGTTTTAAGTTGATTTAACTTATATTTTCATTAAAAAATTATGATTTTTGAAAAAATATTTTTTTTGCCCCCTGATTTTTCGGACCATTTTTTTAAGGAGAGGGGGTGGGGGCGACATAAACTTTGAAAAATATTTGCAACGGCCTTAACTAAGTTCATGAGTTTGTTTAACAAAATACATATAAATTTTAGGTAAAACTGTTCAAAAGTCAGAATTTTTTCCTAAAATTTGTTAAAGCTAGTTTTGTTTATAAAATGATTGATACACATTGCATTTTAAACTAAATTCTAAGCACGAATCAAAGGTTTTTTGCATTTTATATGATACAGCCATCCCTCATAATCGGAACAGTTTACAGATCGGCCAATGATCAACAAATCATGGAAAATCGATAATTGAACATATTGATTTACTTTTACCTTCATGTGAAAGTTTTTCTTGCGATCTTTCGATTGATGTATACACCGGCTGTATATGTTAACCTTTTATATCAAGTTTTTAAAGAAAAAGATTGACCCTTGAAATCCACAAATTCGGAACGCTTTTTTCTTACGATGTAAAAAATTTTTTTTCTCTCCAGGAGTACTTATTTTTTTACAAAATATTGACTTCGCACTCTGAAACCAATAAAACTCATGCTCAGTAATGTTTTAAGAAAGGTCAGATAATTTTTGCCTTCCTCACTGAGGTAAGGCTGTAATCCTGCTCTAAAAATGAACTTTTTATTAAAAGCTCAAAGACCCACCTTCATATATACATATCGACTCAGAATCGAAAACTGAACAAATGTCTGTGTGTGTGTATGTGTGTGTGTGTGTATGTATGTATGTGTTCAAAAATCTTGCCAAGTTTTCTCAGCACTGGCTGAACCGATTTTGATCGAACCAGTTGCATTCGACTTGGTTTAGGGTCCCATACATCGCTATTGAATTGATTGAAGTTTCGATAAGTAGTTCAAAAGTTATGTATAAAAATGTGTTTTCACATATATCCGGATCTCAATTATATGCATGTAAACGATGTCCGGATCCATCATCCAACCAATCGTTGGTTAGGTAATCAAGAAACCTTTCCAACCAGTCCACAACATCGAAGATCTGGCAACCCTGTCTCGAGTTATGACCACTTAAGTGATATTTATGTACTTTTTTGAAGCCGGATCTCACTTAAATGCATGTAAACGATGTCCGGATCCATCATCCGACCCATCGTTGGTTAGATAATCAAGAGACCTTTCCAACGAGTCCACATAATTGAAAATCTGGCAACCCTGTCTCGATGACAACTTAAGTTATATCTGTGTACTTATTTTTCTGGAGCGAAAAAATAGCTGAAATATGTGTCCAAACAAATATTACCCATTGTTGGTATAAAGTGAGGAAGGCATCAACCACATAGGTGGATTAAGTTAGTTTTTTGTGAAAATATCAGTTAAATTCAGGTGTTCCACAATTGTGGGAGGCACAATAACATCCCACAATCATGGAACAGGCAATTTGGATGCAGTGTTTTGCTGCTTTGGTTTAAATAGTCTTGAAAGGCAGGTTTTTGTTTAAAAGGTAATATTTTAACTAGAGAAATAGCAAGAGAATGTCCAAATAAAGGTTCTAAAAATAGTAAGGTCGACAGCAAAGTTGCATTTTGCATTCTATTGAAAATTACCACAAAAGTGTTCCGAATATGTGGGATGACTGTATTTGTTGTACTGGAAATGGCAACAAATTTTGAGAGGTTATTTACTTATGTTTCAAAAACACATAATGTTTATTATTTACTAACTTATTTTACCTTCTCCTAGTGGACAATTTCTCAAAGAATACGAAATTCCGCATTCCGATTTGAAATTATGTTCATTGAAAAAATCATGACACTTCGACAATATTAAAATAATGCTATTCATCAAAATTGTCTTGATTACAGTTAACTAGCTTTTTAAACTTTTCCAAATTAAATGAAAAGTCCTTCTTGAGGTACTTTGAACAGTTCTCTACCACGGTCAGTGTGATTACATATCATTCCGTACGCATAAAATTTGTACGCTTCATTTTTCGGAAAAATCTCAAACCTATCAAAGTCACGCCGGCTATCAAAGTCACTTCGTTTTACGGTACCTTTCGATGGTATTTTCTCGACAACTATTAGTTAATTTTTCAATTTGAATAAATATCTTTAAAATTCTGTTGGTAATTTTTTCTACTCGAAGTATTTTGAAAATGGTTTTATCCCTTATCCCCGAATCCCACTTTCCCGAATCCCATATCCCCGAAAATCATTTCCCCGAAAATTCCACATCCCCGCAAATCATTTCCCAGAAAGTGCCACTTCCCCGAAAATCATTTTCCCGAAAATTCCACATCCCCGAAAATCATTTTCCCGAAAATTCCATATCCCCGAATGTCATTTACCTGAATGGCCATTTTACCGAACTGCCGTTTTCCCGAATTTACATACACCCGAATGGTTACTTCACCAAAAAATCAATTTTTCCGAATGATGACCTAGATATAAACTAAATTGTTATTTAGGGATTTTTTTTATAAAAGTATGACGTTAATACTAAATTCTCCTACGTGTTTTGTAAGATTAAAAAAAAAAAACAAATAACCGTAGAAGGCCATTAATAAATCACGCGGACACTTCAAGAGAGCGGGGTATTGAGATCATCCACGTTCCATAAAAAAAGATTTTTTTTTTTTTGTAGCGGCCATTTTCAGCAAAAGACAATTTTCCAAAACGGTATCTACGTGGTAAGGATAGAACAGCAACGATAGCTTCATGCGACGACTCAATGCGCAGGATTCAGTTTGTTCTAGATTTTGTTTAACTGAACTAATTTGTCTTTGTCAATTTTGGCTGGATGAAGGCTATGAACAATTATTTTTTATTTTTTTTTTTACGTCCAATTCGAGTTCTGCGACCAACACTTTTAATCAAATCTAAATAGTTGATTATTGAATTACAAAAAGCATTATTTGAATATTTCATCACCGCCATTTTCGATTTAAAATTACTAAATCACTTTAAAGTAGTTTAGGGGCTATACTTAAGCTCGACAGCTGATTTTGGTTCCCAAGGTCCCGAGTAACAATTACAAATTTTTGCGGTAGTCGGGCCTGAACGTGTGTCAAACACGTTCTGACCTGAAATCCCTTTGGCCAGTTGTCGCACTTACATCAATTTGAATATTCAAAATTCAAGCGAAGCTCGGAATTTTTTGAACGTTCAATAGAGTAATCTACGTTCGTTTGTATTGCGTGTACGTACACAAAAATTAAGTGAGGTTAAATTTTGTCAGCCAGCAAAATCAAATGGTGCACTAGTGTGCGTACGCGAAACGTCATAAAGCTCTATTGTGGACATGATACTTTATTGATCGCTACTTCCCCGAACCCGGTCAGGCGGGTATGGCCGTTGTCCAGAACCCCGCGCGGTTCTGGGCAACGGCCATATCCGCCTGACCGGGTTCGGGGAAGGGGCGTTCGGGGAAATGGCCGTTCGGGATTATGGTCATTCGGGAAAATGATTTTCAGGGATGTGGAAAATTAGGGGAAGTGGCCATTCGGGAAAATGGTTTTTAGGGGAAGTTGCCATTCGGGGAAAAATTCTAAGTGTAAATATAGGTATTCGGTGCCCTCTCCCCGTGCCCATACCTTCACACTTAGGAGACCCGGGAGGCGGAGTCTTGTCGCAAAAAGAACGATACACGCCTGTGGATCCGTTGACGAAACCGCAAGGTTTAAGAGGGCCATTCGGGGATTTAGCCGTTCGGGGAAATGGATCGTTCGGGGAAACGATTTTCGGGTAAATTACATTTCGGGAAAGTGTCTTTTCGGAGATGTGGCATTCGGGGAAATGTCTCTTCGGGATTGTGGGTTTCGGGGAAATGTCATAGATTCTTTGAAAATATATTGAAAATTGCAATTTGCATTTTCTTTCGACTGGCGCAAATAAAGCCTGTTTACTTCCCAAAAGGCCTGTAGGGAAGGCCTGAACACGGGAAAAATCGATTCTTTCATTTAACTTCTTATTGCTTCAAGATAAATTCCCAATATATGTATTTATTTGTTTTCGTAAGTTTTTGATATATTTAAGGGAACTAGAAAAAGAAAAAATCGGGTTAAGGAGACATGAATTTATAAAAAGAAAAATGACAAAACCCTGACCAAAAAAATCATAAAAAATTAAAGATCAAACCGAGCAAAATTTACGATTCTATCTCTTAAACGAAAATCACTCCAGAAAAAAATATTTTTAAAAAACAAATTCTTCAAGAAGTTGTTTTCAAAAAGTATTTTAAAATTCAAAAAAACGGTACATTTTTCAAAAAAATGCGATGTTTACTTTGATTGTAAATTTGATTTTGCTTCGAAGAATTGTTATTCATATTTTTAGTTTCCAAGTTTTCAATATTTTCCAGAAAAGCACGATTTCTCAAAAATACATATCTCCTTAACCAGATTTTGCACCATCACGCACTGTGCCTCAGAAGATATCTGGAGTTTTTTTGAAAAGTTCAAATAAACTAAAAACGCCAGGGGTATAAAAAAACATCCAAAAAGCAAAAACTGAAAATTTGGTTTATTGGACCTTTTCAAAAAAAACTCCAGATATACTGTTAGTCTCCTAAAACATATAAAAAATGTCGAATATAAAAAAAGTATTAAGGGAGATGATAAAAATTTCAATACAAATCAAAAGAAAAAAAAATAAATTCAAGAAACAATTATTTCCCAAGACCCAAGCATATTTTCTAAAAGTAAAAAAAACTCGTACAAACTGCTAGTCAAGAGTGAAATTTCAACAAAAATTGATTCAAAATTTGGGAATCCTGCTCTGCTGTTCAACGGAAAGGAGAGGTATTCACCATTTTCGCTTAATGAATTATAAAAATCTTTATGAGCATATTGAAATGTTTCTAGCACAATTTATAATTTTATTATTATAAAAATCGTAAAATTCTAGAATATTTAATCACTCACGAATTTTAATTCATTTCTCAAATATTGTATGACAAGAAAACATTTTAATTCCGTAAATGGATCTTTTTGATAAAATAAATTGAATTAAACTCAAACTAACAAACGGATTTTCTTAAATTATCAAGTAAAGAACTACACTCAAGATCAAAGTCACCCTCCAAATCCATCTCCGAACAGGAAGTCACCCAGACATTTCATCAAACTGGTTCCACCATCTAGCTAAGCCCACCCACTCACCCTTCTCTCTCATCCCCGTCTCCATCGAATTCCACCCCGAGGATAAACTGTCGTCTCGTTTTTAATTGATTCGTTCATAATCTAGTACGCGACTGGCATTAAAATGGGGCCTTTCCAAGTTCATTACCATAAATAACATAAAAACCAACCCCGACTCGGTTTTTATCACATACAAAACGGGAAGAGCTAGGAAGAATTGAACAAGAAGTGGAAAGACAGATTATGTCATGAGTGGTGGAACTGGGCTGGATGCTGTCATTGAGGAGGCAGCGAAATGATCCAGAAAAGGTTTCTCTGTCGGGATATTTGTGCGGCTTTTTTTTGTGGGAGATGGAGGCATTCGTCAGCTTAGTCGACGTGATGGATTCCGTGTTTGGGTTTGTGGAGTTGGAATTCCACCCACATAATAATGGAGACTTCCTTTGAAATAATATCTTTTCTATTTAGAATATATCCAACATGAAAAGTACTTCAAAAGCAGTTAAATAAAATTTTGTCTAGTGGTCTAAAGTCCAAATGTATTTCGAAAAAAAAAAAAAAATATCGATTTACTCATAAAAAGAGGGTTGTTTAAGATTTCTTCAACTCACTGAAAATCATAAAAATAAATCAAATTCCACCTATCTACACAGCAAACACTTCAAAACAAATAAAAACACCAAGACAGCAGCTCTATTTCCGCATAAAGCAATTTCCGAAATTCTCCGAAACCCACCCAAAATCGAACCACTTCCGATTTATGCTCGCAATGTGTTGTGAGCAACTGCCCTCTCGAATTAACCCAGCGGCATCTCTTCTTTTTTTTTGTGAAGCCGATCAAATAAAGAAGACAACACGAACTTCGCATCAATAACGCGGGGTTTTCATTCAACCCCACTCTCGACTGTTTTCCGCTGAAGGTCAAGTGCCGAATCACCAAAGTCGAATGTCTTTCCGAGTGGTTCTCCACAGAGGGGGGCAATCTTTCGCGCTTATGGGGAGGGGTGTAACTTGTTTGATGGTTTTGACAGTGGGAAATCTGCGTTCTCTGCGTTTTCGGCGTTTTCTGCGTTTTCGGTGTTTTTGACGTTTTCTGCGTTTTCTTCGATTTCGGCGTTTTCTGTGTTTTCTGTGTTTTCTGTGTTTTCTGCGTTTTCTGCGTTTTCTGCGTTTTCTGCGTTTTCTTCGTTTTCTGCGTTTTCCGCGTTTTCTACGTTTTCTACGTTTTCTGCGTTTTCTGCGTTTCTTAGTTTTCTGAGTTTTCTGCGTTTTCTGCTTTTTCTGAGTTTTATGCGTTTGATGTGTTTGCTGTGTTTTCTGCGCTTTCTGCGTTTTCTGCGTTTTCTGCGTTTTCGTTTTCGGCGTTTTCGTTTTCGGCGTTATCTGCGTTTTTTGCGTTTTTTGCGTTTTCTGCGTTTTCTACGTTTCTTGCGTTTTCCGCATTTTCTACGTTTTCGGTGTTTTTGACGTTTTCTGCGTTTTCGATTTCAGCGTTTTCTTCGATTTCGGCGTTTTCTGTGTTTTCTGTGTTTTCTGCGTTTTCTGCGTTTTCTGCGTTTTCTGCGTTTTCTGCGTTTTCTTCGTTTTCTGCGTTTTCCGCGTTTTCTACGTTTTCTACGTTTTCTGCGTTTTCTGCGTTTCTTAGTTTTCTGAGTTTTCTGCGTTTTCTGCTTTTTCTGAGTTTTATGCGTTTTATGTGTTTTCTGTGTTTTCTGCGCTTTCTGCGTTTTCTGCGTTTTCTGCGTTTTCGTTTTCGGCGTTTTCGTTTTCGGCGTTATCTGCGTTTTTTGCGTTTTTTGCGTTTTCTGCGTTTTCTACGTTTCTTGCGTTTTGCGCATCTTCTACGTTTTCGGTGTTTTTGACGTTTTCTGCGTTTTCGATTTCGGCGTTTTCTTCGATTTCGGCGTTTTCTGTGTTTTCTGTGTTTTCTGCGTTTTCTGCGTTTTCTGCGTTTTCTGCGTTTTCTGCGTTTTCTGCGTTTTCTTCGTTTTCTACGTTTTCTGCGTTTTCCGCGTTTTCTACGTTTTCTACGTTTTCTGCGTTTTCTGCGTTTCTTAGTTTTCTGAGTTTTCTGCGTTTTCTGCTTTTTCTGAGTTTTATGCGTTTTATGTGTTTTCTGTGTTTTCTGCGCTTTCTGCGTTTTCTGCGTTTTCTGCGTTTTCTGCGTTTTCGTTTTCGGCGTTTTCAGTGTTTTCGACGTTTTCTGCGTTTTCGTTTTCGGCGTTTTCTGCGTTTTTTGCGTTTTCTGCGTTTTCTGCGTTTTCTGCGTTTTCTACGTTTTCTACGTTTTCTGCGTTTTCTGCGTTTTCTGTTTTTTTCTGAGTTGTATACGTTTTCTGTATTTTCTGCTTTTTCTGCGTTTTCTGCGTTTTCTTCGTTTTCTGCGTTTTCGGCGTTTTCTGTGTTTTCTGCGCTTTTGGCGTTTTCTGCGTTTTCTGCGCTTTCCGCGTTTTCTGCGTTTTCTACGTTTTCTACGATTTCTACGTTTTCTACGTTTTTTGCGTTTTCTGCGTTTTCTTAGTTTTCTGAGTTTTCTGCGTTTTCTGTTTTTCTGAGTTTTATGCGTTTTCTGTGTTTTCTGTGTTTTCTGTGTTTTCTTTGATATCTGTGTTTTCTGCGTTTTCTGCGTTTTCCACGTTTTCTACGTTTTCTACTTTTTCTGCGTTTTCTGCGTTTTTTTAGTTTTCTGCGTTTTCTGCTTTTTCTGAGTTTTATGCGTTTTATGTGTTCTCTGTGTTTTCTGCGCTTTCTGCGTTTTCTGCGTTTTCTGCGTTTTCTGCGTTTTCGTTTTCGGCGTTTTCGGTGTTTTCAACGATTTCTGCGTTTTCGTTTTCGGCGTTTTCTGCGTTTTCGTTTTCGGCGTTTTCTGCGTTTTTTGCGTTTTCTGCGTTTTCTGCGTTTTCTGCGTTTTCTACGTTTTCTACGTTTTCTACGTTTTCTGCGTTTTCTGCGTTTTCTGAGTTTTCTGAATTTTCTGGATTTTCTGCGTTTTCTGTTTTTTTCTGAGTTGTATGCGTTTTCTGTGTTTTCTGCGTTTTCTGCGTTTTCTTCGTTTTCTGCGTTTTCGGCGTTTTCTGTGTTTTCTGCGCTTTTGGCGTTTTCTGCGTTTTCTGCGCTTTCCGCGTTTTCTGCGTTTTCTACGTTTTCTACGATTCTGCGCTTTTGGCGTTTTCTGCGTTTTCTTAGTTTTCTGAGTTTTCTGCGTTTTCTGCTTTTTCTGAGTTTTCTGTTTTCTGTGTTTTCTGTGTTTTCTTTGTTTTCTGTGTTTTCTGCGTTTTCTGCGTTTTCTGCCTTTTTCTGCGCTTTCCGCGTTTTCTGCGTTTTCTACGTTTTCTACGATTTCTACGTTTTCTACGTTTTCTGCGTTTTCTGCGTTTTCTGCGTTTTCTGCGTTTTCTTAGTTTTCTGAGTTTTCTGCGTTTTCTGCTTTTTCTGAGTTTTCTGTTTTCTGTGTTTTCTGTGTTTTCTTTGTTATCTGTGTTTTCTACGTTTTCTACGTTTTCTGCTTTTTCTGAGTTTTATGCGTTTTCATTTTCGGCGTTTTCTGCGTTTTCGTTTTCGGCGTTTTCTGCGTTTTTTGCGTTTTCTGCGTTTTCTACGTTTTCTGCGTTTTCTGCGTTTTATGCATTTTCTGAGTTTTCTGGATTTTCCGCGTTTTCTGTTTTTTCCGAGTTGTATGCGTTTTCTGCGTTTTCTGTGTTTTCTGCTTTTTCTGCGTTTTCCGCGTTTTCTGCGTTTTCTGCGTTTTCTGCGTTTTCTTCGTTTTCTGCGTTTTCGGCGTTTTCTGTGTTTTCTGCGCTTTTGGCGTTTTCTGCGTTTTCTGCGCTTTCCGCGTTTTCTGCGTTTTCTTCGTTTTCTACGATTTCTACGTTTTCTACGTTTTTTGCGTTTTCTGCGTTTTCTGCGTTTTCTTAGTTTTCTGAGTTTTCTGCGTTTTCTGTTTTTCTGAGTTTTATGCGTTTTCTGTGTTTTCTGTGTTTTCTGTGTGTGTTTCTGTGTTTTCTTTGTTATCTGTGTTTTCTGCGTTTTCTGCGTTTTCTGCGTTTTCAACGTTTTCTACGTTTTCTACTTTTTCTGCGTTTTTTAGTTTTCTGAGTTTTCTGCTTTTTCTGAGTTTTATGCGTTTTCGTTTTCGGTGTTTTCAACGATTTCTGCGTTTTTGTTTTCGGCGTTTTCTGCGTTTTCGTTTTCGGCGTTTTCTGCGTTTTTTGCGTTTTCTGCGTTTTCTGCGTTTTCTACGTTTTCTACGTTTTCTGCGTTTTCTGCGTTTTCTGCGTTTTCTGAGTTTTCTGAATTTTCTGGGTTTTCTGCGTTTTCTGTTTTTTTCTGAGTTGTATGCGTTTTCTGTGTTTTCTGCGTTTTCTGCGTTTTCTTCGTTTTCTGCGTTTTCGGCGTTTTCTGTGTTTTCTGCGCTTTTGGCGTTTTCTGCGTTTTCTGCGTTTTCTGCGCTTTCCGCGTTTTCTGCGTTTTCTACGTTTTCTACGATTTCTGCGCTTTTGGCGTTTTCTGCGTTTTCTTAGTTTTCTGAGTTTTCTGCGTTTTCTGCTTTTTCTGAGTTTTCTGTTTTCTGTGTTTTCTGTGTTTTCTTTGTTATCTGTGTTTTCTGCGTTTTCTGCCTTTTTCTGCGCTTTCCGCGTTTTCTGCGTTTTCTACGTTTTCTACGATTTCTACGTTTTCTACGTTTTCTGCGTTTTCTTAGTTTTCAAAGTTTTCTGCGTTTTCTGCTTTTTCTGAGTTTTCTGTTTTCTGTGTTTTCTGTGTTTTCTTTGTTATCTGTGTTTTCTACGTTTTCTACATTTTCTGCTTTTTCTGAGTTTAATGCGTTTTCATTTTCGGCGTTTTCTGCGTTTTCGTTTTCGGCGTTTTCTGCGTTTTTTGCGTTTTCTGCGTTTTCTGCGTTTTCTGCGTTTTCTGCGTTTTCTACGTTTTCTGCGTTTTCTGCGTTTTATGCATTTTCTGAGTTTTCTGGATTTTCCGCGTTTTCTGTTTTTTTCCGAGTTGTATGCGTTTTCTGTGTTTTCTGTGTTTTCTGTTTTTTTCTGCGTTTTCCGCGTTTTCTGCGTTTTCTGCGTTTTCTGCGTTTTCTGCGTTTTCTGCGTTTTCTGCGTTTTCGGCGTTTTCTGTGTTTTCTGAGTTTTCTGGATTTTCTGCTTTTCCTGCGTTTTCTGCTTTTTCTGAGTTTTCTGCGTTTTCTGTGTTTTCTGCGTCTTTCTGCGTTTTCTGCGTTTTCGTTTCAGGCGTTTTCGGTGTTTTCGACGGTTTCTGCGTTTTCGTTTCGGCGTTTTCAGCGATTTCTGCGTTTTCGTTTTCGGCGTTTTCTGCGTTTTTTTTGCGTTTTTTTGCTTTTTCTGCTTTTTTTGCGTTTTTTTTTGCGTTTTCTGCATTTTCTGCGTTTTCGGCGTTTTCTGTATTTTTGCGTTTTTCTGCGCTTTTTGCGTTTTCTGCGTTTCCTTTGTTTACTGCGTTTTCTGCGCTTTACGCGTTTTTCGCGTTTTCTGCGTTTTCTGCGTTTTCTGAGTTTTCTGAGTTTTCTGCGTTTTCTGCGTTTTCTGCTTTTTTCTGAGTTTTATGCTTTTTTGTGTTTTCTGTGTATTCTGTATTTTCTGCGTTTTCTGCGTTTTCTTCGTTTTCTGCGTTTTCTGTGTTTTCTGTGTTTTCTGCGTTTTCTGCGTTTTCTGCGTTTTCTGCATTTTTAGCATTTACTGCGTTTTCTGTGTTTCTGCGTTTTCTGCGCTTTCTGCGTTTTCGTTCTCGGCGTTTTCGGTGTTATCGACGTTTTCTGCGTTAACGTTTTCGGCGTTTTCGTTTTCGGCGTTTTTTGCGTTTTTTGCGTTTTCTGCGTTTTCTGCGTTTTCTGCGTTTTCTGCGTTTTCTACGTTTTCTGCGTTTTCTGCGTTTTATGCATTTTCTGAGTTTTCTGGATTTTCCGCGTTTTCTGTTTTTTCCGAGTTGTATGCGTTTTCTGTGTTTTCTGTGTTTTCTGCTTTTTCTGCGTTTTCCGCGTTTTCTGCGTTTTCTGCGTTTTCTGCGTTTTCTGCGTTTTCTGCGTTTTCGGCGTTTTCTGTGTTTTCTGAGTTTTCTGGATTTTCTGCTTTTTCTGCGTTTTCTGCTTTTTCTGAGTTTTCTGCGTTTTCTGTGTTTTCTGCGTCTTTCTGCGTTTTCTGCGTTTTCGTTTCAGGCGTTTTCGGTGTTTTCGACGGTTTCTGCGTTTTCGTTTCGGCGTTTTCAGCGATTTCTGCGTTTTCGTTTTCGGCGTTTTCTGCGTTTTTTTGCTTTTTCTGCTTTTTTGCGTTTTTTTGCGTTTTCTGCATTTTCTGCGTTTTCGGCGTTTTCTGTATTTTTGCGTTTTTCTGCGCTTTTTGCGTTTTCTGCGTTTCCTTTGTTTACTGCGTTTTCTGCGCTTTACGCGTTTTTCGCGTTTTCTGCGTTTTCTGCGTTTTCTGAGTTTTCTGAGTTTTCTGGGTTTTCTGCGTTTTCTGCGTTTTCTGCTTTTTTCTGAGTTTTATGCTTTTTTGTGTTTTCTGTGTATTCTGTATTTTTTGCGTTTTCTGCGTTTTCTTCGTTTTCTGCGTTTTCTGTGTTTTCTGTGTTTTCTGCGTTTTCTGCGTTTCTGCGTTTTCTGCGTTTTCTGCATTTTTAGCATTTACTTTGTTTTCTGTGTTTCTGCGTTTTCTGCGCTTTCTGCGTTTTCGTTCTCTGCGTTTTCGGTGTTTCTGACGTTTTCTGCGTTCTACGTTTTCGGCGTTTTCGTTTTCTGCGTTTTTTTCGTGCGTTTTCTGCGTTTTCTGCGTTTTCTGCGTTTTATGCATTTTCGTTTTTTGTTTTCTTTTTTCTGGTTTCTTCTTTCTGATTTTTTTTTCTTTTCGTTTTCTTTTCTTTGGTTTCGTTTTGGTTTTGGTTTTCTTTGGTTTTTTTTGCGTTTTGGTTTTCTTTTCGTTTTGGTTTTGCGTTTTGGTTTTGCGTTTTGGTTTTGCGTTTTGCGTTTTGGTTTTGGTTTTGGTTTTGGTTTTGGTTTTGGTTTTGGTTTTGGTTTTGGTTTTGGTTTTGGTTTTGGTTTTGGTTTTGGTTTTGGTTTTGGTTTTGATTTTGGTTTTGTTTTAACTGAACAAAATTGATCGAAGGTTGAATTATTAACGAAATCCTGGTAAAAACATGGCTTTAGAATCGAAATAGATACATTGGTTCTTTAATCATCCCATCTCAAGAAAAAACGTCTCAGTCTTCGTTGCTTGAACAAAATCATAAAAAAATCCCACAGACAAGAGCGCGTATTTACACAATTATATCCCGGCAAAGTGAACCGGGCCCTGAACATCCCGTCGTCGGAAAATTGAGATACAACGTTACGTTGGATTTCCCTTTTCTTCTTCATTTTTCCCTAGCGCTGCACGTGACCAACCCGTGAGCAAGGGATTGAGTAGAAAAATGAGAAATTCAGAATTGCTCCTGCTGCTTGTCCAGAATGTTCCCAGACATGCAGAATAGAGCCCAACTCTGAAATGGAATCGTAAAACGTTGTTACAGTTGGGCTTTTTTGGGGAGTGGGTGGCGGTGGAAAACGAGTTTATCTTTGCGGCAAATAAAGCGCTCCAATTACAGGCCACACAGTTGCGCGGAAAATTTGTGCTGACAGACCAGATGCTCACGTGGCGTTTTTGATGGGCAAGAGGGAAGGTGGGAGGGGGATCACAGAGAAAATTGGAGATAACAAAGATGTAAAGAAGAGGGAAAAAAAGATAAAACGCTAGACAAAGAGGCAAGGATTTGGAGGGATCGAGAGCTGCGTGGAATAGAATGAAATTTGCGACATTTAGACAAACTTTGGGGAAAGAAAAAAGAACCCTCTCGAGGGTTAAGCTTTTTGTGACGAGCTTCTGTTTTTTCTCGGCTGTTTGGTTTGATGAATCATTGTGAAGAGATTAGAGGAAAACAAATAATGTAACCTTTTGACTGTTGCAGACATTTTGCCTCTGTTGAGTTGATGAGATTTGGACTTGCGTAACAATATTTAGAGAACTTACTCCTGTAACGAAAGGTAGTGTCTATCCTTGTTGTAAAACGTACCTGAAAGGAGAAAAAAAATATGTTTAGAACATTTTTGACTTAATTATATTTGTTTATTTATTAATTTTTTTGTTTGTTTGGAATGTTAGATCAACATTTCAACTCAAATCAAGAGTCAAGAGTCAAGAGTCAAGAGTCAAGAGTCAAGAGTCAAGAGTCAAGAGTCAAGAGTCAAGAGTCAAGAGTCAAGATTAAAGAGGCAAGAGTCAAGAGTCAAGAGTCAGTAGTCAGTAGTCAGTAGTCAGTAGTCAGTAGTCAGTAGTCAGTAGTCAGTAGTCAGTAGTCAGTAGTCAGTAGTCAGTAGTCAGTAGTCAGTAGTCAGTAGTCAGTAGTCAGTAGTCAGTAGTCAGTAGTCAGTAGTCAGAGTCAGAGTCAGTAGTCAGAGTCAGTAGTCAGAGTCAGAGTCAGAGTCAGAGTCAGTAGTCAGTAGTCAGAGTCAGTAGTCAGAGTCAGTAGTCAGTAGTCAGTAGTCAGTAGTCAGTAGTCAGTAGTCAGTAGTCAGTAGTCAGTAGTCAGTAGTCAGTAGTCAGTAGTCAGTAGTCAGTAGTCAGTAGTCAGTAGTCAGTAGTCAGTAGTCAGTAGTCAGTAGTCAAGTGTCAGAAGTCAGAAGTCAGAAGTCAGAAGTCAGAATTCAGAAGTCAGAAGTCAGATAACCTACCGATAAACAGAGAAAAATTTAACCCTCTTTTTCCAGAAGCTTTTACATAAAGACAAGTTTTTACAGAAAAGCGGCTTCAAAATTAAATTAATAATCTAGAGCAATTCACAGCTTTAAGCAACACAGAAAAAAATAATGTAAATTTGGAAGCTGTAATTTTGGAAGGTTGAATATTACCTCTTTTATGATGTAATATTACCTCAATTTAGACTGAAAAAGTGACTTTACACCAGAAAAGTGGTAATATTACACATTTCCAGAGGTAAAATTACACCTTTTTTCTGACATAAAAGATGTACCCCTTCCCAGATGTAATATTACCATGATTTTTTTTTCTGTGAAGCTAACAATTCAGAACGTTCAAAACCAGCACAATCTTCAATGTTCACAGGAGCCGAAGAATTTAATCGGCGGAAGTGAACTGGTAACAAAAAGCAAAACCACGACAGCACAGCAAATGAGCCGGTTTAACGGTGGTCACAGCAATGTTAATTTGATGGCCCCCACTTCCGGTGGACATGAGAGCGTGCAACATGCCACGCGAAACGAACTCTTCGGTAATTGGGACGTTTTCGATGCCTTTAATTGGTGGTTTTTCTTTTTGTTTGTGAGAGTGAATTGTTTGTTTTTTTTTTTTGCTGGAACATTTTCAAGATGTAATAACTGTAACATTGTAAGACTATAAAATTGCAGGTATGTAAGATTGCAAGACTGTAAATTCGCAAGACTGTAAGATTGTAAGACTGTAAGATTACAAGACTGTAAAATTGCAAGACTGTAAATTTGCAAGACTGTAAAATTGTAAGACTGTAAGATTGCAAGACTGCAAAATTGCGAGACTGTAAAATTGCAAGACTGTAAAATTGCAAGACCGTAAGATTGCAAGACTGTAAGATTGCAAGACTGTAAGATTGAAATACTGTAAGATTACAAGACTGTAAAATTTTAAGAGTGTAAGATTGCAAGAACGTATGTTTACAAGACTGTAACATTTTAAGACTAAGATTGCAAGGCTGTAAGATTGATAGACTGTAGGATAACAAGACTGTAAAATTGCAAGACTGTAAATTTGCAAGACTGTAAGATTGCAAGACTGTAAAATTGCAAGACTGTAAGATTTCAAAGCTGTAAGATTGCAAGGTTGTAAGATTGAAAGGCTGTAAGATTTCAAGACTGTAATATTGCAAGATTTTAAGATTGCAAAGTGATGAGATTCTAAGACTGTAAAATTGAATGCATGTCAAATTTTAGAACAGTTAATTTTCAAGACTCAAAACTGTTCAAACTTACAACTTTCTTGCTGAAAAATTGCTATTCTGTCAAAATTTTGGTATGTAACATTGTAAAATTAAATAAAAATTGAAAAGTTCACAAATATCGCATTCTTTTTATCTATTTTAAAATACATATCTCTGACAGTTATACGTCCCATTTGCCTACCACCTGCCATGATTTCCCGACCACATTCCCAAAAATTGTGCGAAAGTAGTGATTATGATCATCACCAACGTCAAATTTGACACCCTCTGTGAGTCCTCATCACGATCTGGTGTGCGTGAGAAAATGTGTGACCATCAGTCCTCCTGGTGGCAAATGGGCCGGCTGGCAAAACCTGCCACCACCAGGACCCGAAAAAAGGTCACAGGTCCCAGCAGAAAGAGCTTTCCCCGTATGATTTGTCCCCCGGTGCGGGACTGTTGCTGACAGCCAGCATTAGTTTATTTATGATGGGTATCATGCAAGAAACATCACAGAGAAAGTGGATGAGCTTTTACGGGGAAGAGGAAATTTCGAAAGATGAAAGCATTCGCTTGGGATTGAATGGGAAAAATGTACTGGTGTATTATCGTCACGAAAATTTACATTCTTACAATGTAGCAGTTTATAAAAAAAACAGCCATGTTGAGTGACATGTAATTTTACATGTTTTCGATGTAACAGTCATAAAATGCTGCAGTTTTACAATCTTTGAATCTTTGAATAATTAAATCTTTAAGTCATTTTGGAATCTTCAATCGAAATTTGCTAATTTTCAAAGTAAGTTCCACATGATAAGTAATTAAATTTTCACTGCAAAAAAAAATCTTCATTTACACCACATCGCGTTACAAATTAGTGTCCTAATTACAGTGACGTTCCAATTTCCAAGGTTTTCCCTGCACCAAGTGATTATGCACCCGGCGTTAAGGCAAATTTGATGATCCATTTTTCGCTCAAAATTTCACGCCTTCCCTCGCGGCAACACTCGAAATATGATTATCCTGAAATAAGCTACTAATTACAGCCACTAAGCTCGTCGTCGTCACACAGCCACAGTCTCCAATGCTTCAAGGTTGCGCGTTTCTGAAAGATAGGACAGCGCAGATCGCGCTCAGAATCCCACATACATATACGAATACGTCTTTGCGTGTGTTTGTGTCCTTTGATGAGCGCTAGTTATAACCTTGATGACGATTAAATTCCTTCGTGCACTATCGCACACACACACACATTCACAGAATCCTCAACTCATTTCCCACTCAGTTTGATGCCACGCTCCCACACAGAGGGGACAAACATCAGGGGAATATCTTAGCATATCGACGTCGTCGTGCTATCTTGTCGCACCCGCCATTTTGACGTTCCGAGAAAAATGCGTTTTAATGTTTGACCTTGAATATTCAAAAACGAGAGCACGCAATGTAAACAATAACAAACACGTTTTGTTTGGCTCACCATTCTGTGCATTGTCCCAAAGTTTGGTTGAAGTTGGTTGCTGGAGTCCTGAGTTATAATTACAAATGTTTACGGTAGTCTAGCTTGTACGTGCGACAAACGCATCCTGACTTTCCTGGCCTGAAATCCTTTGGCCTTTTGTCGCACTTACATCAATTTTCATGGAGTGACAAGATAGCACGACAAGATTGAAACTGCTTTCATATGTAAAGTGACAAAAATGCACGGAGTTTTTTCGGTTTTTGTTGAATATCTCAGGATTGAAATCGAATTTTGGGGATCTGTGAAGGTCAAAAGGTGAGGCATTGTGAGCTGTACAAAATGGCGTTCTTAACTCAATTTGGCCCAAAATGCACGTACGACAAGTTAGCACGATGGCGACGATATCTTAAGCACACTCATTCCCTCGGCATCCGAGGCACTCTTTACCGGTAGAGCCGGTAGAGTCACCCATCCACAACCACCCACAAAAGCACACACACACTCTTACTAGCGCAAATATACTGATGGTGAGGTGGTGGAACCGCGAGTACCGTTCAGTGCAAACATTTTGCAATATTTGTTCTTTTATGTACTAGACTTTGTTCAATTTGATTTTTTTTTTGCTGACCACTAGGGTGCCCAGAAAAAATGACCCCCAGCTCCACAAGCCGAAAACTGATCCCTAGGGTATTCTAAGCCTCTGTGCAAAATTTGAGCGAAATCGGTCAACATTAACCCATTGATACTCGGGCATGAAGTTTGTATGGGAAAATCGTCAAAATGTATGGAGAAACGGCACAGTTTCGTAATACTCCCTGTAGGTGGCGTTGCGAGTGTCCAAAGTTTGCCAAACGAGATTCTTATGTGAAATTTAATGCCCAACAACTTTGTAGAAGAGTGCAAGACGATCCGAGTTAACCCCAAAAGTTATTAGCATTTTAGTGAAGTGGTCTCCAACTGACATGGCCAAAGGGCCTAATCCGGTATTGCCACTAAGGAAAGCAAGCATAAAATTGTAATTTTGGGATATTTTTTGTCAAACAAAGAAAACAAAATTAACAAAGTATGAATTAGACTAAATCGATCCAGCTGAATCCGAATTTAAAGGTTGATAGGCGGAATTTTCAAAGAGACGCAAGACATTCAAGATGGCGGCCAAGATGGCGGCTGTATAGAAAACCCTAAACACAAAGGGTATTATGTGACCTGCAAACGACTACTCAAATTTAACTAATCTTGGGGCTCTAAACACGATTAAGACCACTACAGACTTCCAAACAGACAAGGTTATTCAAACCAAGATGGCGGCCAAGATGGCGGCTGTATAGAAAATGCTAAACACAAAGGGTATTATGCGACCTGCAATCGACTACTCAAATTTAACTAATCTTGGGGCTCTAAACACGATTAAGACCACTACAGACTTCCAAACAGACAAGGTTATCCCTCTACAACCCAACCCCGCCTTTAGACGGGCTTCGATTTAAAAAATCGCCACAAATCCATTGTTCAACAAATTTTTGATCTTTAAAAAGCATTGGAAAGAAGAGCCCTTAAATTTTAAATACTGTGTGGGTTGGAAGTACTTGATTATTGTGAGTGACTTCGTCAATGTTTTTAAAAATGTACTTTTTCGAATGACACTTTTTAAGTTTTTACCCCGTTGGTTTGACAAAGTCGAACTAAAAAGTGACGAACGGTCTTTTTCACGGGACTCACACATACTATCAAACAAAATGGTAGTAATTGTAAGCACTGTGTGAAGAGCGCGACAAACTAAAAAGTGACCCCTTTCGTTTGACAACAGTTGGTTTCAAACCATCGGGATTTCAGTGTGTTATAGTATTTTAGTATTTTCGTATTTTCGTATTTTAGTATTTTAGTATTTTAGTATTTTAGTATTTTAGTATTTTAGTATTTTAGTATTTTAGTATTTTAGTATTTTAGTATTTTAGTATTTTAGTATTTTAGTATTTTAGTATTTTAGTATTTTAGTATTTTAATATTTTAGTATTTTATTTTAGTATTTAAGTATTTTAGTATTTTAGTATTTTAGTATTTTAGTATTTTAGTATTTTAGTATTTTAGTATTTTAGCATTTTAGTATCTTTAGTATTTTAGCATTTTAGCATCTTTAGTATTTTAGTATTTTAGCATTTTAGTATTTTAGTATTTTAGTATTTTAGCATTTTAGTATTTTAGTATTTTAGTATTTTAGCATCTTAGATTTTAGCATTTTAGCATTTTAGTATTTTAGCATTTTAGCATTTTAGCATTTTAGCATTTTAGCATCTTTTATTTTAGCATTTTAGCATTTAGTATTTTAGCATTTTAGTATTTTAGCATCTTTAGCATTTTAGCATTTAGCATTTTAGCATTTTAGCATTTTAGATTTTTATTTTAGTATCTAGCATTTTAGCATCTTTAGCATTTTAGCATCTTTAGCATTTTAGCATTTTAGCATTTTAGTATTTTAGTATTTTAGCATTCTTGTTATTTAGTATTTTAGCATTTTAGCATTTTAGCATTTAGCATTTTAGCATTTTAGCATTTTAGCATCTTTAGCATCTTAGCATCTTTAGCATTTTAGCATCTTTAGCATCTTTAGCATTTTAGCATCTTAGCATTTTAGCATTTTAGCATCTTTAGCATTTTAGCATCTTAGTATCTTAGCATCTTTAGCATCTTAGTATCTTTAGCATCTTTAGCATTTTAGCATCTTTTATTTTAGCATCTTTAGCATTTTAGTATTTAGCATTTTAGCATTTTAGCATTTTAGCATTTTAGCATTTTAGCATCTTAGCATTTTAGCATCTTTAGCATTTTAGTATTTTAGTATTTTAGCATTTTAGTATTTTAGCATTTTAGCATTTTAGTATTTTAGCATTTTAGTATTTAGATTTTAGTATTTTAGCATTTTAGTATTTTAGCATTTTAGCATCTTAGCATTTTTTTAGTATTTTAGTATTTTAGTATTTTAGTATTTTAGTATTTTAGTATTTTAGTATTTTAGTATTTTAGTATTTTAGTATTTTAGTATTTTAGTATTTTAGTATTTTAGTATTTTAGTCAGTGTTGCAAAAGAGTGATAGAAAAGCTATCAATAGATTATCGCTGCACCAAAAATATCCGAGAGTATAGCGGCCGTCACTATAGCTTGTGAGATCTCTTCTTGTGTCTCGTGATTCCCAGCGATGTCATTCTCTCTCTATCACTCCTTCCCTTTTCCTCGACTATGCGCTCTCACCGCTGAGTCTCTCAATCTCTCCGAAAACTGCAATAAGAGAACGCGAGATGGCGATTAGGAGCCGACCACGCATGACGCCCCTTCAAACTGCGTTTGCAAAATTGGTTTTGTGGCGGCTTTTGTGGTTAAACGCTGTTGCGATAGGATGTTCGTGGAAGCGAGAATGAGAGAGAAAAGGAAAATGTCAATCGCGAGTGGGTAAACACGAAAACGTGTTCGGCTATGTTCGGCGCTGAGAGTTTCAAAGAAGAGAGAAGAGCAGTTGTATTTGAGGCATGAATATTCAGGCGAGATAATTGTAGTTGCTGAGAGCTGATATTTTGATATTTTAACAACCCTGATTTTAGTATTTTAGTATTTTAGTATTTTAGTATTTTAGTATTTTAGTATTTTAGTATTTTAGTATTTTAGTATTTTAGTATTTTAGTATTTTAGTATTTTAGTATTTTAGTATTTTAGTATTTTAGTATTTTAGCATTTTTAGTATTTTAGTATTTTAGCATTTTAGTATTTTAGTATTTTAGCATTTTAGTATTTTAGTATTTTAGTATTTTAGTATTTTAGTATTTTAGTATTTTAGTATTTTAGTATTTTAGTATTTTAGTATTTTAGTATTTTAGTATTTTAGTATTTTAGTATTTTAGTATTTTAGTATTTTAGTATTTTAGTATTTTAGTATTTTAGTATTTTAGTATTTTAGTAATTAAGTATTTTAGTATTTTAGTATTTTAGTATTTTAGTATCTTAGTATTTCATTATCTATAGGATTTTCTATACAGCCACCATCTTGGCCACCATCTTAGTTTGAATAACATTGTCTGTTTGGAAGTCTGTAGTGGTCTTAATCGTGTTTAGAGCCCCAAGATTAGTTAAATTTGAGTAGTTGATTGCAGGTCGCATAAGAGCAGTTCTCTAGGATTTCGGTCATTCGATTTTTTTTGTATTTTTTAATCCGACTGAAACTTTTTTGGTGGCTTCGGTATGCCCAAAGAAGCCATTTTGCATCATTAGTTAGTCCATATAATTTTCCATACAAATTTGGCAGCTGTCCATACAAAAATGATGTATGAAAATTCAAAAATCTGTATCTTTTGAAGGAATTTTTGATCGATTTGGTGTCTTCGGCAAAGTTGTAGGTATAGATACGGACTACACTGAAAAAATGATACACGGTAAAAAAATTGGTGATTTTTTATTTAACTTTTATCACTAAAACTTGATTTACAAAAAAACACTATTTTTAATTTTTTTTATTTTTTGATATGTTTTAGGGGACATAAAATGCCAACTTTTCAGAAATTTCCAGGTTGTGCAAAAAATCATTGACCGAGTTATGAATTTTTTAATCAATACTGATTTTTTCACAAAAACGGAATTTTGGTCGCAAAAATTTTTCAACTTCATTTTTTGATGTAAAATCAAATTTGCAATAAAAAAGTACTTTAGTGAAATTTTGATAAAGTGCACCGTTTTCAAGTTATAGCCATATTTAAGTGACTTTTTTGAAAATAGTCGCAGTTTTTCATTTTTTTAAATTAGTGCACATGTTTGCCCAGTTTTGAAAAAATATTTTGAAAAGCTGAGAAAATTCTCTATATTTTGCTTATTCGGACTTTGTTTATACGACCTTTAGTTGCTGAGATATTGCAATGCAAAGGTTTAAAAACAGGAAAATTTATGTTTTCTAAGTCTCACCCAAACAACCCACCATTTTCTATCTTCAATATCATAGCAACTAATGGTTCGATTTTCAATGTTAATATATGAAACATTTGTGAAATTTTCCGATCTTTTCGAAAAAAATATTTTTGGAATTTTCAAATCGAGACTAACATTTCAAAAAGGCCAAACATTCAATATTACGCCCTTTTAAAATGTTAGTCTTGATTTGAAAATTTTGAAAATATTGAAAACTGACTTCATTTGACTCAAAAGTGACCACTCATAATAATTTGTATTGAGCTGCTGAATTGACACATATGCATTGAATATGGCCAATTCTCTGCCAACTCACACGGAATCAGAAAAAGTTCGAAAACAGTCGCGTTTTTCAATAAATTGCAGGTGCCAGTTTGAAAATTTAGTGTCAAAGGAACTTTTATGTAAAATTGGACGCCCGATTTGATGACGTACTCAGAATTCCGACAAAATGTATTTTTCATTGAAAAAATAATAATTTCAAAAATCATCTGTTTTTTGATACCTTACTGTAAAAAAATCCTCAGTAAATGAACCAAATGTTTAAACAAAAATGAATCAAAAATTTAAAACGTGTTATAAAATTTTATTAATAATGAAAAAAGTTTTGCCAAATGAGTAAGTTATTAAATTGACTTTTCATTGCATTTTTAAAATTTGGATTGATGTTACGTTTAGCTACCTCGGTTAAGAATCGGCCCGTGCTTAACTGAAGCACAGAACTTATAAAAGTTGGGCTTTAGAGGAGACATTGGCTATAACTCGATGAAAAATCATTCTAAATTTTAAAAAAATGGAATCTGGAGGATGTCATCTATTCAATGCAAATTAAATAACATGAATATTTTTCATAAAAATACTGATGTTCCCAGTGTTTTTAATTTCAATGTTTCTTGAAAAAAATATTATAAATATTTTGCAATAGATTTTTTATGTGCTTTTTTCATGACCCTCTCCAATTTCAATGAAACTTTGTAGACATGTTATCCTACGCTTATGTAAGCCATTTTTGTGTATATGGAGCAAATTTCACTCGATAATGACATTTGAGAAGGGCGTAAGCGAATTACATATTTTTTGTAATTCGTAATTTAAATATTTCTGTATCTCGAAGCCATTGCATCATATCAAAAAGTGGTCAAAGACAAACTTGTAGGAAATCTGACGGGCTTTCCGAAAAAATACACTGAAATATAAAACCACGCCACTTTTATGAGATTTGTTATTTTTAAGTTTAAAAGTCAAAATTGAGGGTGAGTTCACGATTTTTCTTCGTTCGTTTCGTTCGTTTTTGTGAAAATAGCCTAGGATGTTACAATCTTTTTCACGAAAAATGCAGTATTGAGAAACTCACCTTAAAAAAATAAAAAAATCATTTACTGAAACTGTTTATTTTTAAAGTGCTCTTAACGTCAACATTTTCAAAAACCGAATACGGAAATCGATTTTCCAGACAATTTTACATAAAAGTCTCCATATTGACCAATGTCCTAAGTCAAATCCTTGTAAAGTTACAGCGGTTTTTAAAATAAAAGTGTTGAAAAAATTTGTTTTTTTTTATGGTTTTGGACAATTTCTATGTGACAGACTAGATTTTTCAGTCTCGACAATATTTTTACCGGAAAGCTTGTCCAATTTCCCATAAGATAGTCTCTGACCACATTTCAATTGGAAGTATAGGCCACAGATATAAGCCTATTGCATTACTCATAACTGAAAACTGATTATTTTTTTCAGTGTGGTTCAGTGGATGGTAGTAACCTAAATATCAAATTTGCTTAAATCATCAAAAAACAAATTATTTCGAAAAGTGGTCAGAGACAATCTTTTGGGAAATAGGACGAGCTTTCCGGTAAAAGTATTTACGAGACTGAAAAATCAAGTCTGTCTTACAGAAATTGACAAAACCCAGCAAAAAACATTTATTTCAACAATTTTATGTTTAAAACCGCTGTAACTTCACAATGATTGGACTAAAGACAGTGGTTAGAGCATTTTTCGAAAAAACAGTTTTAGTAAATGATTTTTGTATTTTTTACTAGGTGAGTCAGCTCCCTCCGTGTACGCACGAGAGCATGCAGCTAGTGCTCAGTGCTCCATCGTTTTTTCGATTTTTTTCGCCGTAATTGATTGTGGTCACCCGCGAGTTTGCTTCTCCAGCATGCCAAAGGCCGGCCGTGGCCGTGGCAGTTCGAGTGCGGCCTCGAAAAACCCGCGAAGTTCGTCTACCGGCCGTGTGCAAAAAGGTAAACAAACCAACGCCGTGTCGGCCGCCATCGCGCAGGGAGCGTCAGCGCTGAAGGCATCGACAAAAGTTACTACATCCCGGATATGTCCCAAGATCACCAGTGCGAACCCGTTCCGGTACTTCCGGTGCCACGACCAGTGGCACATCAACATCCGCCAACATCCCCATCAGGAACGAGTTCCAGATGCTGAGCGACGACGAAGAAAATAACAACTCTGACGGTAGCAGCACTACCGACGACGACGACGACGATGATGGTCGTGCACGGAAAAAGTGCCGACGTCAAAAAAGAACAACTCTCCAGTGGAACGTAGACCACCTCCAATTTTTGTTTTGGACACGTTAGCGGACGATGTTGACGAGTTGCTGGAAGGCCTCGGATATTGTCTGAAAATCGGTAAGTCGGCAGTGCAAGTGATCACACTGACCAAAAAGAATTTCGACCTGGTGTTTGAAGAATTGAAGCGTAGCAACTTCAACTTCTACACATTCAACCCCGAGAAGCCCCCTGTTAAGGTCGTCTTGCAGGGTTATCAAGACCGTCCGATCTCCGACCTGAAGGGTCACCTTTTGGACGCCGGAATAAAACCGCGGGAGATTAAAGTGCTCTCGCGAAAGCCAACAGTCACGGGTGTGCACACACTGTACCTGTTGTACTTCGACCGCGGCACCGTCAAGCTCCAAGATCTGCGGCGGACTAAGACGTTGGACGGTTTTGGGTAAACTGGCGGTTTTACACCAAAAACCCGACGGACGTAGCGCAATGCCACCGTTGCCAGAAATTCGGCCATGGCTCGCGGAACTGCAACCTCCGGCCCCGCTGCGTGAAGTGCGGTGAGTCACACCTCTCGGAGGCGTGCGCACTGCCACGTAAGGCGGACTTGGGGGACAAGGCAGAACAAACTAAGCTACGCGTAAAGTGTGCAAACTGTGACGGTAACCATACCGGAAATTACCGCGGATGCGTCGCGCGCAAGGTCTACCTCGAGGAGCAAGAAAAGAGGAAGAAGAAAGCGTCCCACCCTCCTCAGCGAAGTACGAGCGCAGCCGTTCCTGCAGCTGGACAGCGTACGGTTCCAGCGGAAAACTCAGCGTTCCCTCCTGGTTGGGGGCGTTCGTTCGCCAGCGTGGTCGCTGCCGGTAGCGGCAGTACGGCCCAGCAAGAAGTCACCGGGAAGATCTCTTCACCCTGCCGGAGTTTTGCTCTCGCGGGAGATGATGACGCGGTTTCGGAGCTGCCGGAACAAGGCAGAACAATTCCTGGCCCTTGGGGAACTGATGATCAAACACATCTACATAGGATAAATTACCTGTGATCTAGATATGTTTCTCTTCCTCTATCCCCTTTCCTTTGCAATTTCTGTAAGTTTTTTTTATAGTTTTTTCTTACTCTTGCTAGTGCCTTAGTTAAAGAAATAATTGTTCTTAAATGGATTATGATGCAACACACAGCTGTAAGGAACTCCAAAACTCTGTTATGCACTTCAAAATAACTCATTGTATCTTGATTATTCACCAATAAAACCGAATTGAATTGAAAATTACTAGGTGAGTTGCTCCATTCTACATTTTTTGTGAAACGAAACAAAAATCGTGGGCTCACCCTCAAGTTTGACTTTCAAACTTAAAAACCAAAAAATCTCATAAAAATGGCTTGTTGTTTTCTTTTAATGTATTTTTTTTCGGAAAGTCCGTCAAATTTCCTACTTTTAAACTTAAAAATCCAAAAATCTCATAAAAATGGCTTGTTATTTTCTTTTAATGTATTTTTTTTCGGAAAGTCCGTCAAATTCCCTACAAGTTTGTTTTTGACCACTATTTGATACGATGCAACGGTTTCGAGATACAGAAATATTTAAATTACGAATTACAAAAATATGTAAAACACTTACGCCCTTCTCGAGTGTAACTGGCTCCATATACCGTCAGTGGGGGTGACATTGGGTCTGGGGGGTGAGATTGGGTCAAAGTGATTTTTGACGGATTTTACCATTTCTCAGGTTCTTCTCAATGCAAATGAATTCTGTTGAAAGGGTTGTGTAGGGGACATCTTAAGATGACTTCGCTGAAAAAATCTCGTTCCTAGAACAAATCCTGTTATTTTGGCAGCTGTCTAAAGTTGGGGTACGTTTTTGGCCAAAAATGACCTCTCGAAAAATCATTTTTCTAATATTTTTGTTAGAATTGCTCGAAAACTACCCAAATGTTTGAAAATCTCCACTTCAAACATTGTTGCGTGTCAATACGATTTCCTCGAACAAGAAACACTGTTGGATGACTTGTCTTTACCATATCGTTGTATTTGAGCATCATTTTAGTTTCATTCGACCCAATGTCACCCCCTCTAAGGGGTGAGATTGGGTCAATTTTCAAACAATAAGCATTTAAGGTAGTGTTCATCAAAATCAACTATATTTTGGGAAAATGTTAGTTAACTATCTAAGAACAAATCTACGTTGAAAGATTTTCGATGTTAATTAAATTGTTTTTGTTATTAAGAAAATGCGAGAGGTGTATCGTTTTTTGACCCATAGTCACCCCCACTGACGGTACACAAAAATGGCTTACATAAGCGTAGGATAACATGTCTACAAACTTTCATTGAAATCGGAGAAGGTCTGCTACAACCGATTCCCTATTTGGCATGGAATGGCTCAATATCGGTATAAAATGATCGGATTTTTTTCTAATTTAGATGGAATAAAACTTGAAATGAATAAGCAAAATCGCAAAACTATGTATTTTATTAAAATATTTTTTTTTAATTTTGAAAAACGAGTATCTAATGATCGAAAATTTTCAAACAGTTTGGAAGGAATAGTTTTTTTTATAAATACTTAATTTTTTTATAAATCCACATATTTTGAAATTACAATAAAAATATCAAATAGCCGGGAATTTATCATAACCTTCGATAGTTGTAATATTTTTTTTGAAAGTTTTCACCATGCTACGTATCTTGAAAAAAAAATACTTCGATTTTTAGTTTTCAGTTTTTTTTAAGCTTGCGCGACCTTTAGTGAAAAATCAGCAAAAATCCGACGAGTGCTATGTGCTTCAATTGAGTAGGGGAAAGTGGGGAGACTTGATCCCATTTTTTTGTATCGCACATAACTCTGTCAATTTCTCACAAAACTAAAAACTTTTTACATGAATTGAAAGCTTAAACATTCATCTATGTTTGGCTAATAAGGGTATTTCATCAGATGAACTCTTCGAATCATGCCAAGCGTTTTAAAAAAATATTTTAAACCGGCATTTAAAAAATGTTAGGGGTAACTTGATCCACCTTTCAACATTTTGAAGAAATGTTAAGCAAAATGTTTCTTATTCATCCAAACTTTTAATTTTCTATAGGTTACAGCAATTTCACATAAAACCTATACGTTTATGTTCAAGATATAACAAGTTTAGTATGTAAAATATAAAAAACTTTAAATATTATTTTTTAGACCAAAATCAAGCATGTTTACAAAACTTTTGAAAAAAAGGTTCAAACTGCAGTAAGTTATGTACAACTATACTAAAGGGAACTATGTATGAAAACGCAGCCCAATTAATTAATCTTGAAGCTGATTCCAGTGACTGTAAAAATCTGGAGTTTTTTTTTTGAAAATGTCCTATAAACCAAATTTTCTTTTTTTTGCTTTTTGGGTGTTTTTAGAACCGCCTTGAGTCAGGGGTACTCAAAAACACCCAAAAAGCAAAAAATGGAAATTTGGTTTATAGGACCTTTTTAAAAAAAAAACTCCAGAAATGCAGGGATCAAGTCTCCCTAAACGCACTTTTTCAAACAATTGATTGTAAAAATAGTATGACGATAAATTTAACATCAAATGCGTAAGGGTTTTGGAGTTGATAAGTTTATCAAACAATTCATATATTAAAAATATTTTTGTGAATAACTTTTGAGTTTTTTCTATACATATCAAAACAAAGAAAAAAAGATCTCTTGGAAGTTTTTTGCAGCTCGTTTCAGAAAAATGTGTGTAACTCAATCTAAACATTTTTTATTTTTTTTCTTTGTTTTCTACAATGAGTTTTAGTTAATTTCGCACAACTTTCTACAACAAAGCTAATTGTTTTTCCCACATGCTGACGAGATACAGGCTTGGGATCAAGTCTCCCCACTCTTCCCTATGCTGTGCTTAACCGAGGCTTGACTGCGTATTTTTTTATTTGATGTTAAATTTATTTTGATGAATTTCACAAAATACGTCATTTAAATTTCAGAATTTTTAAAAAATGTTTTAGGTGACTAAAAATTAGATCAATTTCGCTTGAGTTAAGTATGGTGGAAAATCTATTATCAGACATATGAATTTTTGAAAAATAAACATCTTTTTGGAAAATATCTAAATTAATGTAAAAAATCAAACATCGTTTGTTCAAAATATCAATTTGACAATGAAATACAAAATTTAAGTAAATGTTTTTTTTGGAAATTTCAAAATAACTTTTCAAAAATATTGTCAAAAAGCTAGAAAAATGAATAAACAATTTATACTGAAAATAATACGTATTGTTTTCAAAATCATTTCCATTAAACAATCCAGGGAAGTTTAATTTAAATTGAATGGCATCAAAAAATCACAAATATTCTAAAACAACTCTCCTTCACTGTGCTCACACGAAGTTCAAGCATCCTTTTCGTCATCGCTGCGACCAAGCTCTGGCAAGGGAAAAACTCTGCCTGCCAGTATGACTCTTATCTGCCGGGTGGTGCTTTAGCACCCGTGGTCCCTGGCATCGTAATTTTTTTCCTCCCCCGCCCCGTTACGGTCCCAATTATGTATGACGATGACGACGAGGCAAATCTCTGGCGTTGATGGCGGAAGCAGAAGCAGCATCACACATGTACATTTGCGTCAAATGCATTGCAGTTTTAAGACACTTTAGTTTTTTACTTCTCTCTCGCTTTTTTCTGTTCTGGCAGTTTGAGGAAGCTTTTTTGTTTGAGAAATGTTTGTATTTTAAACACTTCTTCAAGATAATTTTATTTTCAGAATTGCCCTCACTCTAAAAAGCAAGTTTCTCCCATTTCTGAAGTTGAAGTCTAATTTCGTTACAAGTTTCATTGGCCAAGACAAACAGAGATATAAGAACAAGTGGGGGAGGGAAGACCCCTTCGCTCAGAAAGGTTAGCCCTGTCCAGTTCAGAGCGCCAGATGAAGTCGAGCTGCTTGTGGACAAACAAAGTTCAACTTAATTACAGCCCCCAAGTTCGCCCCTCGCACAAACAACCCTGAAGGGCACCGCACGATGCAGGACTTGGTCAGTTTGGGAGATTTTTTGCTGTCTTCTAGTTGGAGAAACAAATAGAAAGTTTATTTTCGTACCCGGAAGCGATTCTTGGAGGTTTCGGTCGTGACCAAATGTGAGGTTTTATTTCTTTCTTTGTGAGTTTGAAATGTTTGCAGCTTTGTGTGAAATTCAAAGTTTTTACTAAAGAATAAAGATGAAAAAGTGAAGAAGTGAAGAAGTGAAGAAGTGAAGAAGTGAAGAAGTGAAGAAGTGAAGAAGTGAAGAAGTGAAGAAGTGAAGAAGTGAAGAAGTGAAGAAGTGAAGAAGTGAAGAAGTGAAGAAGTGAAGAAGTGAAGAAGTGAAAAAGTGAAAAAGTGAAGAAGTGAAGAAGTGAAGAAGTGAAGAAGTGAAGAAGTGAAGAAGTGAAGAAGTGAAGAAGTGAAGAAGTGAAGAAGTGAAGAAGTGAAGAAGTGAAGAAGTGAAGAAGTGAAGAAGTGAAGAAGTGAAGAAGTGAAGTAGTGAAGAAATGAAGAAGTGAAGAAGTGAAGAAGTGAAGAAGTGAAGAAGTGAAGAAGTGAAGAAATGAAGAAGTGAAGAAGTGAAGAAGTGAAGAAGTGAAGAAGTGAAGAAGTGAAGAAGTGAAGAACAATTACCAATGACCAATGACCAATGACCAATTACGAATGACCAAGGACCAATGACCAAGGAAGTGAAATGAAGAAGGTCAATCAAAATTGTTTCAAAACTCAATTAAAGACAATTCAATTAACCTTTCAAATTTCTCAAAATAATTCAGCAGCAGTAAAAATTTCATTCCCTGCGCCTGCAAGGTAGTCAACACGCACATCAAATCCACTCAACTTTGACAGCACCAAACTAGCTTCCCCGCTGGAAGCAGTCCCTTGTTGGCGCTGACTGTCCAGGCCTGGTAAAACGATAAAAATCGAAACAACTTTTCGTGACCGTCCCCACGGGAGTTTTTTTTTGTAGGGGAGAAAAAAAGGGGAGTGGGGGTTGATGGAAGGTAATTGTAACCAAAGGTTGTGTGTGTTTGGGACTGTTTCGAGTCGCGAAAGAGCCGGAAAATTACATCCAGACCAACGGCACTGTGAGCTCAATTACGGTTTTATTGGTCAAAATTATTAATTTTTTTTCAAGTTATGGAAATTTAAAAAAGAAATCTAAAAAAATAATACTTTTTTAAAACACTTCTTCAATTTCAGCCCACAGTGCCACGACTCCCACCAGAGCCCACCGGAAGGTGGAAAGGGACACCATCCACTGGAAAATGCCAAACTGACCGGAAGGTAACCAGCGGCTATTCCGCCTGAAGGGCCACTTTTTCATTTAACCGCGCGCACACGTTGCAGAGTTGGGGGGAAAGAAAGAAAAACGGCCAACCGGTTTGATCGATACTGACTCCTCACTTCTGACAGCGGTACCGGGTTTTGACCTTTTTGTTCAGGCTGGGAAGTGGGATTTATAAATGAAGGATTTTTGACCGCCAGCGGTCCTCGTAATCGACGAAATCTCACAGAATGTTGAAATTAACATGCTCAAAGCACACAAAACAAGTTTGTCGAAAACTGCAAGTCGATTCATCTTCATCTAACAAAGTTAAAGTAATATTTTGAGCGACAATCCTTTGCAGGGTAAGACGGGGTGTCTTATTTTCAAACTTTTGATGACCACTGATTCAAGTCAGTCTTGAAAAATTGAAAAGGAGTTTTGTCATGATGCTCATTTGACCCCAACAATAATTGTCCCGCAAACATCTTAATCAACCCGTAACTTTGCTCGCTGACGTCGTATCGCTTTGCAATCTTCAACAACATTCCGCAAATCTTCTCAGTTACAACTTAATCTCACTTCTAGTGGAATTTTCCTGAAATGTTATCGCGCTCTTGTTGCCTGAACGATTTGAATAGCGAAAACAAAGCCCCCTCCTTTGAAGTGGTGCTGACTTCTGACCGTTATCGGAACCAGCTAAAACCGGGATGAAGCGGTCAGTCAGTGGTTTGTGGTTTCCGGATTTTTTCGCTTTTTATTTTTGATCCCTGAAAGATCAAAAGGGATAATTTTCTCCGCCGTTGTTGAGTGAAACCTATTTCGGTAGCGGTTGTTTTCGCCCCCAAGTGGAACATTTGTCAGTGTCAGGCAACCTGCTGGCAGATGTCAGTCTTTAAGCTTCCGGAAGTTTTCGCCCCTCGTCCCGTAACTGTTGCCGACAATTTATTAGAGCTACCTGTCGGGGTAATAAAACTGCAACGCAAAGTTTTCGTGTTTTTCTTTATTCAATTTAGTCGGGAAGCGGAAAGTTCTGAGCACACACACAAGCTCCACCTGCCTCGAAAATTTGAGTAATGCATAGCTTGCCACGATGTAAGTTCAGGTAACGCATTCATGGATGCACTGCAGTGCACCTACTAGATGCAGCCAGCGAAAGCTTGCTTGAAAAAGAGTTGTCGAAAGAAAATAGCAAGTCAGATGCATCTTATTTTCGAAAGTCAATGTTTGAGTTATTGAAGCGAAACAAACTGAAAGAAAAAGGCATAAGCATTGATAGTAATTTTTCTGAAAAATAAGGTGAAAATACTATAAATCTACATGAAAGTGGCTTTAGTCTAACTATCATATGACTTTCTACATGATGAAATCGAAATTTGTTAAAAGTGTTCCACACATCAAAAAATATCTTATAAATAAAAATGTAATTTTAATAGTGTTTGATTCTGAGGCGATATGTATACGTGAAGGTGGGTCTAGGAGGTCAACTTAAGAATTTCATTTTTTGCGTAATTTTATAGCGTTCAGAGGTGAGGACGTCAAACAAATATCAAAACTAATGATAATATTTTAAATGTGAGAAGGTTGGAAGTCATTTTTGTGGCCATACATAAACTACGTGCTCACTTCAACATAGTAACTTTTGAGTGAATTTTCTGATCAATTTGGTGTCTTCGGCAAAGTTATAGATATTGTTGAGGACTATTGAGAAAAAATAGGTACACGGAAAATAAATTTGCAGATTTTTTTAACAACTTTTTTCCACAAAAACTCAATTTCCCAGAATACGCATTTTTTTATTTTCGAGATTTTTTGACATATTTTAGAGGATGGCCCTGCGGGTTAAACATTGAATATTACGCCCATTTAAACTGCTAGTCATGATTAAATTATAAAAAAAAAATTCGAAAGGATTGAAAAAATTCACGAAAGTTTAATATTTTAACATAGAAAATAGGACCATAAGTTGCGGAAATATCGACATTACAAAATGGTGGGTTGTTTTGGTGAGACAAAGAAAACTTAAATTTCCATGTTTCTTTTCTTTAAGCCGCTATATCTCAGCAATCAGAGGTCTAATCTTCAATGTCTCTTTGACAACTTCATAGAAAATTTTCTGAACTTTTCAAAAAAATATTTTTAGAAATGGTCACCCATGGTCAGTGGGTGGTCCGAATCCGGACTTTTTTGGGGCTACCCCCTAAAATCAAAGATTGACCCATCACTAGGCTAAATTCCAAATTTGAGCTCATTCTGACCACGGGAACCCCTCCCTCCAATCGCTTAAAGTTTGTATGGGAAAAATCGTCAAAATGTATGGAGAAAAGCAACTGTTTTACTTTTTTACCTGTGGAAGGCGCCATAATCATCCGATTCTTACCATTTCTCAAATGTACCTAGAACCTTCTTTAAATTTAGAACAACTTTCCCGAAGACACCATATTTTTAGGATTTTTGCCCGCGAAGTTATTAGCGCCCAAAACTGACGCTTTTTGCGCGGCCAGCTATAAGGGGCTACCTAACAACGATGTTTATTTCCAATTCGTACACGCACGTGCTCTCTCTCAGGTTCAAACTCTCTCACGAGCTTGCTCGCCTGCCTGCCTGCATGCCTGCCTGTTTACCAACAAGCGCGCGCTGTTTCTCTGCTTGGACTTTTGTCGTCGTCGTCGTTTTCGTTTGCTATCCGCTGCGCTGCGTTCCTGGCATGTTTATTATAATTTTCAACTAAAATAGCAGGATTGGTTTGAGATATATTTAGCATATAAATTCTTTAATTATGACAAAAATAAAAAAAAACTGCCCTGAAAAAAAAAGTTTAAAGAAAAGACAGCTTGGGCTCGATTAAAAAAATAAAGCAAATGTCATGAGAACTGGTTTTGTTTGTTTTTCCAAGCATTACACGCAGTTTTTCGTATATGCTAAAGAAACATGATAATGATTCAATTATTTAAAAAAAATCTTCAAGTAACATAAATGTTGTTCCTTTAGGTAGTTTGCTTTAACAAAAATATACTTTGTACAAATCAAGGCAATTATTTCTGCAAATTTTCATTCATACTCTCTAAAATTATTTTTTTTATTCTTTCTGGAAATTTCTTTCTGTGTTCCTAGACCACCTGCAACACATATTGCAACTGTTTATCATTTTTTGTCAGTTTACCTGTAACTTTTTCGATTCAGGAAACATCTCTTTCTGCACAATCGTTAACTATCTTCAGATCAAATACTTAAAACATTAAAATTCGATATTTCTGGAACGAAACATATTCCTTTCTGTCGATAAGTGATTCTTATGCAAAATTGGACGGAGAATACGATGGTGAGGTCAAATTTAAAAAAATAAATAGAGCTGTTTTGAGATACGGCCATTTAAAGTTTTCAATTGCGCAATACTATTTGTCTACTATTTTAATCCTAATTTTGATCACGGAAGCCGAGCCACGTAGCCCAGTGGTAACGCTTCCAACTCGTAAGCGGTAGATCGGGGTTCAAATCCCGGCTCGGACCAACACAACTGGTGATCTTTTCCCTTCTGGAATCTATTGCTTAGTAAAGGGAAGGTAGTGTATCGTCACAAACTGGACTTTATCACGACACCTTAGGAAGGCGACCTATGGAATGTTAACATTAACCTTAACATGTTAACATTAAGTTGAGAATGAAACTGCCACTGAATCCGCTTTGTAAATGCCGGCCCCGATACTCTTCAAGGGTGTTCTCCTCAGGAACTGGGAAAGATTTACTTTTTTTTATCACGGATATGGATTTTACGTCCAATTTCCTTCAAAATTGAGTCTAAGATTTGTGGTTCCTGAGTTATCGTCGTTTGAAAATAGGGGTTTCGCTCAAAAATCGCCAAAAGTCGATTTTTTGGGAGGGTACAAAAATGGAGGGGGTGATCCGATTTGGATGAAATTCGGGATTTTTGCATGTTTTGATAGTCTCAACAGCTCTGCCAAATTTGAGCAGAATCGGAGATGGTAATTTTCAAATGCTGTTCCGCTTCAGATGGAATGACCCACCTGATATTTTTGTTTAACATTATAAGGCGTCATCCATAAAGTATGTCACGCTCTAGGGGGGAGGGGGGGTTTAAGCAAGTGTGACATTGCGTGTTATAAGTATAGGAAAAGCGTGACAAAGGGGGGAGGGGGGTAAATTTTGGCTGATTTTAGCGTGACGTATTTTATGGATGAAGCCTAATGAGCATGTAAAGAACGCAGCGCATCGGATAGCAAACGAAAACGACGACGACGACAAAAGTCCAAGCAGAGAAACAGCGCGCGCTTGTTGGTAAACAAGCAGGCAGGCAGGCAGGCAGGTAGGCGAGCAAGCTCGTGAGAGAGTTTGAACCTAAGAGAGAGCACGTGCGTGTACGAATTGGAAATAAACATCGTTGTTAGGTAGCCCCTTACAACTGGCCGCGCAAAAAGGGTCAGTTTTGGGCGCTAATAACTTCGCGGGAAAAATCCTAAAATATGGTGTCTTCAGGAAAGTTGTTCTAAATTTAATGAAGGTTCTACATTTGAGAAATGGTAAGAATCGGATAATTATGGCGCCTTCCACAGGTAAAAAAGTAAAACAGTCGCTTTTCTCCATACATTTTGACGATTTTTCCCATACAAACTTTAAGCGATTGGAGGGAGGGGTTCCCGTGGTCAGAATGAGCTCAAATTTGGAATTTAGCCAAGTGATGGGTCAATCTTTGATTTCAGGGGGTAGCCCCAAAAAAGTTCGGATTTGGACCACCCTAATGGTCACTAATTTTAAAAATTGAAAAACAGCAAATATTTCGCTAAAATCAAACTTTCGGTGGCTATATCTTGAAAACGGAGCCCTTTATCAAAAAGCTGCAAAGTACTTTTCGATTGCAAATTCAATTTTGCATTAAAAAATAATGTCAAACTTATTTTTGCATGAAACTTCGATTATTTCCAAAAATAACTGCTTTTTCAAAAATTCATAACTCGGCGGCAGATTTTTTGACCATGTTTCTCTATGGCTCAAAAGTTGTGGATTTTCGTCCCCTAAAACATATCAAAAAATCTCGAAAATCAAAAAATACGTATTTTGGGAAATTGAGTTTTATTGAAAAAAAAGTTGATAAAGAATCTGCATTTTTTTATTCCGTGTACCTATTTTTTTCTCAATAGTCCTCAACAATACCTACAACTTTGCCGAAGACACCAAATTGATCAGAAAATTCACTCAAAAGTTACAGCTGTTTGAATATTTACATACCATTTTTGTATGGACAGCAGCCAAAATTGTATGGAGACTGGTATGGGTGAACCAATGACACAAAATAACTTATTTGGTCATAAGGAAGGCCCCCACAAAGTTTAAGTCAAATCAAAATATACAAAAAATAAAAATTGTCGAAATCGGCCGATTTCGTAGAAAGTTGCTCAACGGCTATAAATGGTTTGAACTTATTAGATACAAAGCTGTGAAAAACATTTTTCAAGATATGTTTATACTTGAATGTTTTACCAGGTCTTCTAATTTTTAAAAGATATTGCGAGATAAAAGCACGTTTCTTCATCGCTGTGAGTGACAGGAGATTATTGTCGCCTAACTACCGCAGTGTAAAAATCAGCAAGTTGAACTGAAATTCTGCGTTGATTTGGCTGTCAACTTGGTTTGTTTTGAATATTTTCCAAAAAGTCAGCTGAAAACTCAAGGCAGCCTTTGACAACAGCCAAAAATTTGTTCTGCGGCTGTCATGCGGCCATTATCTTGCGGCGTATCACCGCGCGTGAACTCTAATTATTAACGCCCGCGATAATACAAAACTGTTTTTTTATATCGCAATGTTAATTCTAAAACGATACTTAATCCACCTTTAGGTGGTTGGTGCCTTCCTCTCATGTGAGTGATTCTAACCCCCCTAAAGTGTCCACATGGTTTATGGATCTCTCCCCTACAGACTTTCTGTCAAGATTATACAGACACCGCCTTTGAGGAAAATGGCATCCCTCTTCACGGCTTTTTCATGACGATCAGACCCGACCATTTTAGGTAATGTAAATTCAGACCATTTTTTAAACTGCTTGTTATTTTAGATAGGTAAGTCAGATCTTGAAAATTCTTAACCCACAAAAAAGGTCATTTCAAAACCTTTCTAAAATATATATAATATTGCAGGTTTTCATGCAAAAACCACCCTTTTTTGCAAACTGTGAAATTTATATGCGGCAGTTTTTAAGCATAACTTTTGATGTGCTTTACTAAATCTTATAAATTTCAATAGGAGCTTACGACGAATCGAATGAGGCCAATACGGACAAAATCGAATCAGCCAGTGACGTGATATTCCAGTGACATAGATTCGGTACACATGTCTACATACAGCCAAAAATGACTGTAGGTCTAGGAGGTCTAACTAAAAAGTTCATTTTTCGAGTGATTTTATAGCCTTCCCTCAGTAAGGTGAGGAAGGCAAAAATGAATAATTAGACAACTAATTTTTTTATATTAAAATTTCCAAAAATACCTAAATTTTGAGAGTTTAAATATATAAAAGCTATAAAAAATCTCATTGACGTACTTTTTGAGGGGAGATTCAAACTTGTGTGACAAAATGTGACATAGGTGGGAGGGGAGGGGGGGTTAATTTTGGCCGATTTTTGAGTGACATACTTTATGGATGACGCCTAATCAAAAAAGTAATTTTGTGTTATTGGTCCACCCATACAAGTCTCCATACAATTTTGTATGGACATACATAAATGGTACGAAAATATTCGAACATCTGTAACTTTAGAATAAATTTTCCGATGAATTTGTTGTCTACAGCAAAGTTGTAGGTATTGTTGCGAAATATCCAGAAAAAAAGGGCACACGGAAATTAATTTCCCGATTTTTTAATTAATTCATTTCTTACCAAACTTAATTCCCCAACGTATTTTTTAGTGTATTTTTGATTTTTGAGATTTTTTGAAATGATTTAAGAGACATAGAGACGTCTGGTCAAAAATTCTGCCGCCAAGTTACGATTTAAAAAAAATGTCATTTTTGGAAAAAAAATAAATTTCATACATAAATTTTGTTTGACCTTAAAAAATGAATTTGCAATCAAAAAATACAAATGTTTTATATTTTTTTATTAAAAGTCGGACAGTTTGTTCCATCTTCAATGTCTCTTTAATATTTCTTTAGCAAATTTTTTGAGCATTTCCACTATTTTTTTAAATGGAAAAATTGCAAATATTTCGCTGAAATCAAACTTTCGTTGGCTATTTTTTGAAAACGGTATACTTAATCAAAAAATCTGTAAAGTTCTTTTCGTTGCAATCGAAATTCAACTTCACAAATTTTTCCCATTTTTTTTTTCAAATCATAGCTTGGCGGCAGGATTTTGACCAAACTTCAAACAAACAATCCTCAATTTTCATAAAAAATGTGTCCACTTGGTTTATGGATGGTCCCTAGACAGTTTCCAAGATGACGTCGATTGAAAAATTATGGCTGATTGAGTAGCATTTAGAAATATGTATCTACAAAAAAAAAAGATAATTTTCTCAGTCGTTCAAAAATAATTTGATCAGAGATAGACGAGGATGAATTTTTATTAAATTTTCAAAAAAGCTAATTATTGGAAAACTTGACTTAAAAATTAAAATTGCTTGAATACAGTTTTTCCAAGTACTCCTTATTTCTGAAAAGTCCTTCAACACCCCAGATCGATCAGAAAATCTATTCTTCAATTTTGAATGTTTTAATGGCAATTTTGTTAGGACAGCTTCCAAGTTTGTATGGCGAAACCAATAGGAAATAGGGTTCAGATTAATTTTGTTAAATCGGACAGAATTACTCATAAAAATTTGAATGGTTTAAAAGCTGTTTATGATATCATTACCAATATTTCTAGAATTTTTTTTTAGATTTGTAAAAATCTTAGATTCTGTTGATGTTTCTTGCAATTATAAAAAAATGGCTCTTATTCGAATGAGCAAAACTTGAAACAATATTTTTTAAGGTTAGCACAAGCAAACCTTCTCTATACTACAGCACACGTGGCATGATAATTTTGTCTGTTTGTTGTTTGAATATTTAAACACTCCCGTTCGAAAAAAAAAGTAATTACCAGCTTGTGGCGGCAGCGCGTAGCTCGTTTTGTTCCAATATCAGCTCGTTAATTTCTGGTTTTAGCTGCCCTTTTTTTCCTCTCTCATATATTGGTGGCATTTTTTCGGACCAACTGGACTAAAAACGTGTGTACGCCACCCATATGGCATTTCCCGTTTGTATTGAGCAGGTGGGTGGATATTAGGAGAGGGATGGGGGGACAATACAAATATGGGCTAGTACATTGATATGCCAGTAATAATTTAGATGTTAATAGATAAGATAATTGGAGATGAATCAGCAAATAGATTGCTGAACAGAGGGTTGCAAGAGTTATGTACAGACTGTGCGTACTGTTTTCGAGGGGTTTTAGATCTTCATAATAATTAAAAGAAGAATTTTCGAAATAAATTGCTTTAAAATTTCACTTTAATATCCCCTCCAACAAACACTTAATCATACACTTGACCACCAAATGCGAAAACTTTGCAGCCTCTACTTTGCCCCCCGTAAAGGTATGCAAATTGCCGTCTGAAGTACAGTTTCCCCGAAAAAAAAATGGTCATTGCCCTCTCGCTTCAGAAATCGTTCGTCCAATCCCCTTCTTTTTGCTGCCCATTGACCACTTTATGGCAAGTGATGAAAGTTTTTAAGCCTGTTTCGTTTTTTGGTAAAGTGTGTAAAAGAGCTCTGCCGCCGGAAAGCCCCCCGGCAGGAAACACCCTGGAAGCATGCAACCGGCAGAACAGGCAGAAATGCCCACCAGGTGACTCTGTGGTGGGAGCCTGTTATTACTGGTTCATTAAAAAGTTAATTTACGGGAATGTTGGCGGGAAAGTGCGAGTCTTTGTTAAAGTTTTGAATAAAAGAACAAAGATTTCATGAAATCTGCTGATAAAAATTTAAACATCCGCCTGTCTATGTTCGCGAAATTCTCCGATTACAAACGGGCAGACTGCTTTCCGGATTTTTGATGTTTGCCGGTGAAAACCGGCTCTGAAATTGCTGGTTTTCCACGAAAAGGGGAACCACTTTTTGGGAGTGGGGAGAGCTAATTTCCGAAAAGTACGAAACTCGTTCCGGACCTCCGGAAGGTTAAAACGTGTTCTTGGTTTGAGTGGGCTCGTCTGGGCTCATAATGTGGAACTTTTCCAGCGTCAGAAATGAGGGGATTTGCGTTTTCGAGCGAAAGCTTTACGGGAACGATTTCTGCAGCGAGTGGCTAATTTACCCTAATAAGCATTCCGCGGAATGTTTGGAATTGTTTGGGGGGAAATTATGGAGCTGTTGGAATAGAAAATATATCTGATGCGTTCGCTGGAAGTTTCTTCAATTTTAAGGAGTTTCTTGTTTATTTCAGATAGATGTGGTTTGAATTTCTTAAAAAGCCAGTCAAAGTTCAAATTTTCCTTATAATAAATCTTATTTGATGAAACAGCAAATATTCTTGGATCAACAATGTTTAAAAGGAAAGTTTTCGAAACTTTCTCAGCTTTTAAAAGAATATTATCTCAGGGGTGTTTTCTTTTTTAAAATATGATTTTTTTAAAAACAAAACATTTATGTCACGTTGCACACTATCTTTAAAAAAATATCTAAAATAATTCTTTATTCCAATTTTTCGAAAATTCTCTAAATTATTTTCCTTTGCTTCCTTTCCAGAGTTTAATCTGCATCTGAACTTTTGTTTTTAATTGTCTAGATAATAATATCTCTTATATGATATCTTTCATCACCCGTGTCCAAAGAGAAAATGAGAAAAAGGCTAAATTCAAAAAAAAAAATAACCTATTATTTCAATACAAATTATTCGTTCTCAATACATAATATATATGTGAGTTCAAAAAATTTCGAAGATGAAAATTATAATTCTTGTTCCAGAAAGCAGATCAGAGCAATTCTCTACCAAAACCGGAAATGGAATTTATTTGTATCATTGGTTCACCCATACAAGTCTCCATACAATTTTGGCAGCTGTCCATACAAAAATGGTATGTAAATATTCAAACAGCAGTAACTTTTGAGTGCATTTTCTGATCAATTTGGTGTCTTCGGCAAAGTTGTAGGTATTGTTGAGGACTATTGAGAAAAAATAGGTACACGGAAAAAAATTGAGGATTTTTTATCAACTTTTTTTCACTAAAACTCAATTTCCCAAAATACGTGTTTTTTGATTTTCGAGATTTTTTTATATGTTTTAGGGGACAAAAACTCTCAACTTTTGAGCCATAGAGAAACATGGTCAAAAAATCTGCCGCTGAGTAATGAATTTTGGAAAAAATCGAAGTTTCATGCAAAAACAAGTTTGACATTATTTTTGAATGCAAAATTGAATTGAGTGACCATTTCAAAAAATATTTTTTTTGAAAAGTTCAGAAAATTTGCTATAAAATTGTCTAAGAGACATTGAAGATTGGACCTCTGGTTGCTGAGATACAGCGGCTTAAAGAAAAAGAAACACGAAAATTGATGTTTTCTAAGTCTCACCCAAACAGCCCACCATTTTCTAATGACGATATCTCAGCAATTGATGGTCCGATTTTCAATGTTAACACATGAACGAATCGTGAAATTTTCCGATCTTTTCGAAAAAATATTTTGAAATTTTTTAAATCAAGACTAACATTTTAAAAGGGCCAAAAAATGAATATTACGCCCATTTAAAATGCTAGTCTAGATTTAAAAATTTTCAAAATATTTTTTTCGAAAAGATCGGAAAATTTCACGAATGTTTCATGTATTAATATTGAAAATCGGACCATTAATTGCTGAGATATGGTCATTAGAAAATTGTGTGTTTTTTTGGTGATATTAAAAAAACATCAATTTTCGTGTTTCTTTTTCTTAAAGCGGCTCTATCTCAGCAACCCGAGGTCCAATCTTCAATGTTTTTTAGACAATTTTATAGCAAATTTTCTGAACTTTTCAAAAAAAATATTTTTAGAAATGGTCACTCTTGGTCACTATTTTTAAAAATTGAAAAACTGCAAATATTTCGCTAAAATCAAACTTTCGGTGGCTATATCTAGAAAACGGAGCCCTTTATCAAAAAATATGTAAAGTACTTTTCGATTGCAAATTCAATTTTGCATTCAAAAATAATGTCAAACTTGTTTTTGCATAAAACTTCGATTTTTTCCAAAAATCACTATTTTTTCAAAAATTCATAACTCAGCGGCAGATTTTTTGACCATGTTTCTCTATGGCTCAAAAGTTGCGGATTTTTGTCCCCTAAAACATATCAAAAAATCCCGAAAATCAAAAAATACGTATTTTGGGAAATTGAGTTTTAGTAAAAAAAAAGTTGATAAAAAAATCCTCAAATTTTTTTTCCGTGTACCTATTTTTTTCTCAATAGTCCTCAATAATACCTAAAATTTTGCCGAAGACACCAAATTGATCAGAAAATTCACTCAAAAGTTACAGCTGTTTGAATATTTACATACCATTTTTGTATGGACAGCTGCCAAAATTATATGGAGACTTGTATGGGTGAACCAAGGACGCAAAATAGCTTATTTGGTCATAGGGAAGGCCCCCACAAAGTTTGAGTCAAATCAAAAAATACAAAAAATAAAAATGGTCGAAATCGGCCGATTTCGTAGCGAGTTGCTCATTATTAAAAAATGTTTCATCAGAAAAAAAGACTTAATTCATTTTTTTTCGAAGAATTTAACAATGCCAGGCTTCACTGAACACCAAGATCGGGTGCGCCGTGGTGCGGTTTTCGTGTCACTCTAGAACCCAAACCGAGCTGTTTATTGTCACACCATAGCAACTGTACCGAAAGCACCTTGGTACACCACCGGTGCACCCAACTGTATACCAAGATGCAACTAAACAGAATGGTTGATCCAAGTAAACCGGAGGCGACATTGTTTTGATTGAGGTTTGTTAGCCATCATTTACATCTTCGGGGTGGCCTGGCGGTTGTGATCTCCGCCTTTTAATCACGAGGTTCCTGGTTCAATCCTGACATACATATTTTTGAGGTTTTTTTTTCAATTTTTATTATCAAAATTAGTGATTACATTTAAAAAAACTTCTTCGAACCTGCGACGCTCTAGTCAAATGGTTAAAAAATTGAATGGATTTTTGTAGTGGAATAGAGAAAACGTTCTGTATTATGCAGGCAGGAAATGCCTATTTCAGGATTATATGCACTAGAAGTTAGAGTTTATATTTCATGACGCTACGAAATTCTATTCCTAAAGAATTATTCTGAATAAATAAAAACATTCAAAAAAAGTAAAATAATAACTGTCGAGATTCGAACCAAGAACCTTTACAATACTAATGCAGTGCCTTTGACAACCACACCATTAAGAAGTGTTGATTTCAGTTGGCTTGCTAGGCATCAAGAGTTCTAAACTTCTCCCGTGTGGTAGGCGCAGAAACCAAGTCAGTTTTGTGTACCCGATCCACACCGCCGTCACACCAAACTTTGGTTTCGGTGCACCGATCAAGCTACCGAGCTGTGTCGGGTTTTTTTTCGTGACGAGAAATAGGGACGTGGCGTTACATCGTGCTGCCACCTGGTTTTTTTAAGCGCAAGAGTGGAAAAGTGCTGAGTCATCGTCTAAAAATAGACGGCGTCCTATCTCGCCCAGCAAAATGAAGTCGATAAAGTAGTCGGTTTCGATGAGAAAAAGTGGAAAACGTGGTCTAAAAATAGCGACGCCATCCCCCTATGGTGCGCATAGAAAAACCGGTATCATAGCAAACCGTTGTCGCACCCGTCAAAAGGAAAGTCTGAACAATGCACAGTGGTCCGAAACCGAAATCTAGCGTGACAAAATTGATAGCGGCCACACGTTAAGATTTAGAGCTTTGGTGTCTTCGGGACAAATGATCAGGGTCAATAGGGGCATCTTTTGGTATGGTGGACATTAGGGTGGTCCAAATTTTAGGGTGGTTCAGAATTTTTATTTTGGCGGAATGACGAGATAGCGCTTTGGTGTCTTCAGAAAAGTTGTAGGGAACACCATTCTGAGCAACTTTGCTGAAGGGCACAAAGCTCTATTCTCAAACGGGAAGTTTCTAGAGCCATTTTTGTAATTTAGGTTGAGGTGTTTCTGAAAAAATGAGTTTTTGGAATTAATCAACTCAGACTTATATCGTAGAGAGTTGGTGTCTTCTAGACATTTGAAGAGCTTATCAAAACACACATTTATCTTCCATGAGAGTGAAAATCGGACCTTTTAAACGAAAGTTATAGCCAAAATACGACGAAAAAGACGCCATTTTGAAATGTGAATAACTCGAAAAGGTGGTGGAGTTTGACCTCACTCATAGAAGCATCTGAAAGTACACATTCTAGAGTACATTTGCTGACAATATCTCGGAGGTCTTTTTTGTTTAACTCATTTAATCTTAATTTGAAAATGGGCATTTTTAAATCGTTTTTTGTCCATAACTTTTGATAGAATTGACCAAAATTTGATTTCCATGAACAAAAATGTTAATTTTGACAAGCTCTACAATTGTCTAGAAGAGCTCAAAAATGTACAAAATGATCTAGTGGTTGTAAAAGAAAAAACAAGTTTTAGCTGAAATGTTTCCTATATTCATTTATTTATTTTGTTGATTCCTGAAATATTTCAGCTTAAAAATTGTTTCAACTTTTGCAACCACTAGATCATTTTGTACATTTTTGAGCCCTTCTAGACAATTGTAGAGCTTGTCAAAATGAACATTTTTGTTCTTGAAAAACGAATTTTGGTCAATTCTATCAAAAGTTATGGGCAAACGATTTAAAATACTCATTTCAAATTAAGATTAAATGAGTTAAACAAAAAGACCTCCGAGATATTTTCAGCAAATGTACTCTAGAGTGTGCTTTCAGAGAGAGTGAGGTCAAACTCCACCACTTTTCGAGTTATTCATTTCAAAATGGCGTCTTTCGTATTGGCTATAACTTTCGTTTAAAAGGTCCGATTCTCGCTCTCATGGAAGATAAATGTGTGTTTTGATAAGCTCTTCAAATGTCTAGAAGACATCAAACTCGCATAAGTCTGAGTTGATAAATTCAAAAACTCATTTTTCATAAACACCTAAAAATGGCTCTAGAAACTTCCGTTTGAATAGAGCTTTGTGCCCTTCAGCAAAGTTGCTCAGAATGGTGTTCCTACAACTTTCTGAAGAAGCGCTATCTCGTCATTCCGCCAAAATAAAAATTCTGAACCACCCTAAAATTTGGACCACCCTAATGTCCACCATACCAAAAGATGCCCCTATTGACCCTGATCATTTGTCCCGAAGACACCAAAGCTCTAAATCTTAACGTGTGGCCACTATCAATTTTGTCACGCTAGATTTCGGTTTCGGACCACTGTGCAATGTTTAAAAAAAATTATTCCTGTTTTGTAATTGTTTTGAGTTTTAACATTCTTTCAAAAATGTGCAGTTTGCTTAAATAAATTCTATCACATTTTTTTTTTCAATTCTATAAAACGAGCAGTGCTAATTCACTTACACATAAAAAAACTGCTGTAGTTTCTTTTTGACGCTTGTGGAACAGATATATTATGACATGTAATTAAAATAGCATTATTGAGCACACATTTTTGACTTTTAATCTATTCAATATTTGTTCATTCGACCTTTTTTTCCATTCGATCTTATTCCATTCTTTTGGGTTCATTCGACCTTATTCATTTCAATCTTTTTATTTCTACCTTTTGTCATGAAAAAGTATAAAAACATCAAAAATTGCAAAAAATAAAATAAAAAATGATAAAAAATATTTTTTTCGAAACCGTCCTAACTCAACCTAAAACCTAGATTGGAAAATTTCATCTCAAGATACAGATTTGTATAAATTTGCAGACTCGATTTTGTTGGTATGCCTAGTAGAGTGTAACACAAAAAATATCAAAACAACTATTCAAAGATTGGGAACGATTGGTTGAGTCCTAAGATTGTGCCGAGCCATTCAATTTTGTATGCGAAATTTGTATGAGATTTTTTTTCGGATTTTTATAACGACTACAATTATTATTCCCGAAGTCTCATATCTCAACTCACTTCTTTCAGTTGAGAGATTCTCAGCACTAAGAATTACCGGTTTCTAACACGTGTTTACACTACACAGAAAAAAAAATGATGGTAATATTCATCAGGAAATGGTGACAGATTTTGTGGCAAAATAAATGATAAATTTTACCCCAGAAAATGATAAATTTTCATCAGTTTTTGATGAATATTCATCAGGTTCACACTTTTACACATTTTTTATGTAATATTACACAAATAAAGAGGTAATATTCAACCTACCAAATTTTCAACATTCCAAAATTCAACTTTTTTTTCTGTGTATCCCTTATGATATTCCCTTTATCTCTCTCATTCACAATCATCCCTCCTCAACAGAACATACCATCAAAGCCGCCGCAAAACAAAATTTACCACCGCAGTTTAACGGGACGTAATGCGTGGTTGGTTTCCAATCCCCCTCTCGCGTTCCTTCACTGCGGTTGTCTGAGAAAACAAAAGAATCTTCGGCGAGTGTGCGTAAATGAGTAGAAGAGGAGGAGGTGGAGTCGCTGGTAGGCAGTTGGACTAACAATCCAAAGGTCGTCGGTTCGAATCCCGGGATGGATGGAAGCTAAGGTGTAAAAAGAGGTTTGCAATTGCCTCAACAATCTAGCCTTCGGACACCTAGTTTCGCGTAGGAATCTCGCAATCGAGAACGCCAAGGCAATGCTGTAGAGCGAATAATTTGATTTGATTTTTGAATTTCCGAATAAATACATACTACAAAAAGCAGAAAACATAAAAACCACACACTCACGTTCACTTCGCAATGGGATCCCATCTACCTTTCACAACTAGCCAACCGCGTAAAATATTGTAGTTGGTCAAACCAAAACTCAACACAATGTCACATTCAGTTACAAGCACACACATCAACTGCTTCTCTCCGTCACAATCCACGGTTGGGCGTTTTGTCCTTTACATGCACCTAGGGTGGCAAAATTCTTCGAAGAATTTTGGCTTTGCAGAATTGCTTTGTAAAACTTTAAGCCGTAAAGCGTTCCGAGTTAATCCTTGTCTAATTTAATCTAATCGAATCAAACACAAGTGCCGGTCTGAAGAAAGCAACCTGAAATAATTTGTAGTAAGATCCCTGGCAATCTGTCAAACTCATTCAAACGGCCAGGCCTACTGCGTTGAATTAGCCGCCGAGAGCATTCTGTTTACGGAACACATTTTACAGAATCTACAAGGGATGGAGGATGCGTGGACTGGACATACCGTAAACAAACGCTCTGCTTTCCAGTTGATCTTGGAAAGTTATTCTCTAATCTAATGGGAGGGACACTTTTGTATGAATACATTTTTTTTACCATTATTGGCCAATATTTGAAACAAAATCATTCAATCATGTCACCCTAACCCCACACTAACCCAAGTTGCATCGCAGTGTAATTGTTCAGTGGTCGCTATTTATATGACGTGATTCTGTCACTTGCAGTGCCGCCGCATTCGTTGTTGCAACAACCTTTGTTTTTGGTCCAAACATTGAACAACACAACATAACATTGTATAACGCAACGCTGGGTTGGCCTAAATCCAAGCCCTGTGTGACACGGTGGAAAATTGTTCTGGAATGTTATTTAAGAGCGATGAATATCTTTGACATTAGTATAGCGATTGTGATCCAATAAAATGACAAGTTTCGAGATTTTGACTAAAAGAATAACCTTTAAAAAAAAATTAAAAATATCTTCTTGACGGGGGTTTTCAATAGTACGTATCGTATTTTTACATGTAAACCATGTAAACTTTTGAGGGATTGATTTCTAGATTTAAATAGAATTTCAATTACCCAAATAAGTTGAAAAGTTGTTGAATAGTTGTCAAAACTAATCATCGTTATGCATTTTTGATTTGTTTATTTTTAAGGTTAATAAAAATATTAAATTTTGCACAAAAACATGTAATAATTCAACTGAATTTTAACAATTAAAAAAAACACCAAAACTAATAAGTACCTATGAAAATTTTGTGAAACTCGTGCTTGTATGTGTGCATGGTGTAGGTGTGGTGTGGTGTGTCTGCTTGCCAATTTGACCGTTTGACGCACGACAACAGTATTGTAGCTCGCGATATAGAGCAGGGGTGACCAAAGTATGGCCCGCGGGCCAAACGTGGCCCGCGAGGTGATATTTTGTGGCCCGCGGACTCATTTTGAATGATCAAGTTAAATGGCCCGTTGACCATTTGTAAAATGATTTTATTTTTTTTTAAATGAAACTTTATTTTAAAATTTTAATGCTTAGCTTTATTGTTTGTTTTTGTTAATATAAAAATAATAATTGATTCTTTTTTGTTCTTATTTTACGATACAAATATGTTGTTCAAAAATCTTTCTAATAAAAACATTTTCACACGTTTCAATGTGAGTGAAACTAGTAAATATTGTCAAAATGCTCAAACATTTTGGAAATGTTTATGAAACTTTCAAATTTGACTAAGGTATAAAACTGTAATAAAAGCAAAAATATAAGTATTCCATATTAATTTAAAAGTTATTATGACCAATAAACTGGGCCTCAAACTCACTTTGCACTTAGAAAAATTCCACCTTGGGATTTGAACTCATGACAGTTGGATAACGAATCTGATTGACTACCATCTCATTCAGACAGACTAAATTTTGAAATCTGAGGAATAAAGCGGTTGCAAATATAGTTGAAAGCTTTTGTGCAATCAGCTGAAATCCATTTTAAATACATTCCTCTGCGTTTTTTAATAATTTTGGGTATGCTTAGGGTTTATTGAAAAAAGCTCTGAATTTTAGTGAACTCTGAATGAACAACAAAAAGTGTTTTTCGCTAAAATGTTTTTTTTTTTCGTCGAATCTTAAATATTTTAAAAATTATGGTTGCAAATCAAAATGTGTTTTGTTATCATTTTTCAACATTTTTTTCATTGAAATATTGAATATCCTGGCATCAATCAATTTTATGTATTTCTTTTATTTTTTTGCCTCTCCTCGACCATGGCCAGACTTGAGGAACAAAATCTTTTTTTTTAATGTTCCAACAACTTTTAATTTGTTACAGTCAATTTAAAGATAAAATTATGCTTTAATATAAATTGTTCCAATTTGATGTTTCCGTTTTCAAAATACAGAAAAAAAAACTTTAAATTTCAATGGAAACACAAGTACATACAACTAAATACCTTTTTTCAAATACCGAAAACAATAATAATATCAACAAAACTGAAGGAAAACTGTCATTTTCCGTTAAAAAATAATAGCAATTACGAAAATGGTAAAAAGGGAAATTTTAAGAATAAATGTATTTTTTAGTCTTTTAAATTTATAAATCGTTTTTTTTTTTCACTATATAAAAACTAATTTTGTACATATGGCCCGCAAGCTCATTTGAGCTTAAAATTTGGCCCGGCATCCAAAAACTTTGAGCACCCCTGATATAGAGAGAATCCCGAGTGTCGAATGGTTTGCGTGATTGAAATTAAAACGGAGTCCAGTTGTGTGCGAGTCCTTTTGATTTGATGACAGCCAGGCAGGTGTCGGGGTGAATGGATTGTGGAGATTTGGTGAAACTATCATATGTGTAAATTGAATTAAACTGATTTGATTCAGTTAAAGGTGCACTCAGAGAAAAAAAAAATAGAAAAAATTGCAAAAATTCAATAATGTTTTTTTAAAATTATTTTCAACTAAGAAGCTTTTTGTCAATTTGAGTCAAAATCAGTGTGCCATTTAAAAAAAAAATTCTGCAGGTTTAATTATTTTATGCTGCTCCACAGCTACTTCAATGCAACGTCAATGTCCACATTTAAGGCTTAGCTTCCTGGAAGTTTGAAAACATCATCAACAACAAAACTGTGATGATCACACTTCTGGTAGCATACAAAAAAGCTGTGGATAGCAAAAATATTGACACCGTTCCACGCCGGCACGCTCAGCTTGGATTCTATTATCCTTGCGACGAGTAGTGACGGCGAAGGACGACCCACAACGACCAACCCAACCCGTTTACGCGGAAGTCTGGTCCTGCTGGATGCTTCCTGGGAAATGGGCTTGCTGAATGTTGTCAAGCGAACTGACGGCAAAGGGATTGAAGTCCAACGACAGAGAACGAGAGTGGACTCTGAGTTGACTTTAAGAGCAGTGTTGATTTGAGTTTGTTTTATATCTGAACAGTCTGTGGCCTCAAAGAGCAACACCAGTCCAAAATTGTGACACCTGGTGACGAGTACTGGAAGCTTCCAACTTGCATGCAAGTTACTTTACATACAAGCTACTATGCTGTTTTCACGTTAACATTAGTAATTACTTTGCTGAGTGGAATCGTAACGGTTTGCATTCTTCTGGAATTTCGCTTCAACAATTTTCAAAAATATTTTCAAACTGATGAATTACCAACACTGTCCAACCTCATCCGCGAACATCCGCGACCTGAAACCCATCCAAAAACCAGACTCCAAAGCGTCAAATCACAACACCCGAGAATCATTCCGCGGCGTTTGATTATCCTCACCAAACCAGCGAACCGAATCAAACACGACAAATATGGTGCTGATGGCACATGTATGTGTGCCCTTCTGCTGTGCCGGTCGTGTACGTGTGACGGGACCGGGATTTTTGTTTCGAGCCCTCGAACGAAACGAAATTGAAGGATTTGGGTGACACGGCGGCTATCGGCAGCGATGCAACGACGACGACGAGTCCCGTCGACGGGTTTCGAATGGATCTTGTTTTTGCTTTGTTTTGGCGGATTGGGAAAAGCTTTCCGTGGGAAATTGAAAATGTCCTAGCCTGTGCAATCACCGTGGCAACGTGGTTGAAGAAGGGATCGGATGAGAGTGTAGAATTGGGACAGTGATCCTGAGGTGATGAAGCGTTAATTTTTTTTTCAAGTTTTGAAACTCATTTTCGATTGTCAAAAAAAAATTGTCGTGGATTTTAATTTCTTGTCATTGAGAATAAGTGCAGATTTTTAGCAAGTTTCAGCAAAATTATCCAAATTTTGCTTCAGATTACTTATCATTTTTACTTTTTTTTTTCGTAGTTTATTTCACTTTTAATTTTAATATTGTACGATCAGTTCCTAGCTGGACTCGGTCGCTGGAAACGACCGGCCACTCAACGACCGACGAAATAGGCGGCGGGCCAGATGCGGGCATATAAATGTCAAAATCTCTTCCCTCCTCACTTCGTCTCACCATCCAGCTGCAGCTTTGTTGACAACAATTTTTCCGACCGAATAAAAAAATTGCGAGCATGTTCAAACAATTGTTCCTGATGTCGGAGAAGTGATAAAAAAGCAAAATTTTAATCCATAATTTTTCTACAAATTGTTTTTTTTTTTTCACTCCAACTGGGAACCCCTAAGTCTATCCACGACCGATTCCAATGACCGTGAGAAGATGCCAGAAAATCCAGCTACGAGCTAAATCCACAATACTGGCTTATGATCAAGAATCCGAGTTGCAACACAGTAAAAAAATGTGTTATTTTGGAATGTTGAATAATACCTCTTTTATGATTTCATTTTACCTCAGTTTAGACTGAAAAAGTGACATTACACCAGAAAAGTGGTAAAATTACACATTTTCAGAGGTAAAATAACACATGTTTTCTGACATTAAAGATGCACCCCTACCCAGATGTAATATTACCATGATATTTTTTACAGTGTACTCACATTTTTAACATTTAAATGGAAACATTGACCTACAAAAACATTACAAAAATGACAACAAATTCTGCACACAAACTTTGTAGAAATTCATGTTTAAATATAAAAAAAAAAAGTTTACGTGTTTCTGGGGACCCCAAAATTCATGCTTCTTCTCAAGTTGAGCCTGTGCAGAAATTTCGTTGGTCGTTGTAATGAGTTGAGAATTTGGTCTCAAAGGGACTTTTTTTTGTAAAAAGTTGACACTAGATTTATTGTGGCACAAAAAAATACCTTTCACCAAATAGAATTTTTTTTAATTTACCTACAATCATTTCCTTTTTCTCACTGTGCGAGATTGTGCGATATTGCTTGAAAGATAAATTCAGCGTTCTTCTCAAATCTCCAATAACCAAAAATAGGCCAATATTATTTTAAATCGTGTTTTGCCTTCCTCACTGAGGTAAGGCTATAATCCTGCTCTGAAAATGAACTTTTGATTAAAAGCTCATAGACCCACCTTCATGTATACATATCGACTCAGAATCGAAAACTGAACAAATGTCTGTGTGTGTGTGTGTGTATGTGTGTGTGTATGTGTGTGTGTATGTGTGTGTGTATGTGTGTGTATGTGTGTGTGTATGTGTGTGTATGTATGTATGTGACCAAAATTCTCACTGAGTTTTCTCAGCACTGGCTGAACCGATTTTGACCAAACCAGTTGCATTCGACTTGGTTTAGGGTCCCATACATCGCTATTGAATTGTTTGAAGTTTCGATAAGTAGTTCAAAAGTTATGTATAAAAATGTGTTTTCATAATTATCCGGATCTCAATTATATGCATGTAAACGATGTCTGGATCCATCATCCGACCCATCGTTGGTTAGATAATTGAAAGGGCTTTCCAATGAGTCCAAAACATTGAAGATCTGGCAACCCTGTCTCGAGTTATTACCACATAAGTGATATTTATGTACTTTTTGAAGCCGGATCTCACTTAAATGTGTGTAAACGATGTCCTGATCCATCATCCGACCCATTGTTGGTTAGGTTATCAAAATACCTTTCCAACGAGTCTAAAACATTGAAGATCTGGCAACCCTGTCTCGAGATATTGCCTCTTAAGTGATATTTATGTACTTTTTTGAAGCCGGATCTCACTTAAATGTATGTAAACTATGTCCGGATCCATCATCCGACCCATCGTTGGTTAGGCAATTGAAAGGCTTTTTCAATGAATCCAAAACATTGCAGATCTGGCAACCCTGTCTCGAGTTATTACCACATAAGTGATATTTATGTACTTTTTTGAAGCCGGATCCCACTTAAATGTATGTAAACTATGTCCTGATCCATCATCCGACCCATCGTTGGTTAGATAATTGAAAGGCCTTTCCAATGAATACAAAACATTGAAGATCTGGCAACCCTGTCTCGAGTTATTACCACATAAGTGATATTTATGTACTTTTTTGAATCCGGATCTCACTTAAATGTATGTAAACGATGTCCGGATCCATCATCCGACCCATCGTTGGTTAGATAATTGAAAGGGCTTTCCAATGAGTCAAAAACATTGAAGATCTGGCAACCCTGTCTCGTGTTATTACCACTTCAGTGAAATTTATGTACTTTTTGAAGCCGGATCTCACTTAAATGTATGTAAACGATGTCCGGATCCATCATCCGACCCATCGTTGGGTAGGCAATTGAAAGGGCTTTTCAAAGAGTCCAAAACATTGAAGATCTGGCAACCCTGTCTCGAGTTATTACAACATAAGTTATATCTGTGTTCTTTTTTTCTGGATCTAAAAAAATGCTGAAATGTGTGTCAAAACCACTCATATTACCCATTTTTGGTAAAAAGTGAGGAAGGCATCAACCACATAGGTGGATTAAGTTAGTTTTTTTTTGTAATTTCTACCATCAAACAATGACAGCATATGAGTGATATGAGTGATCCACTCGAATTTTGAGGTTAAACCCATCTCTTTCTATCTGTAAATGGCTTCAAATAATGTTAAAATTTTCATAAACGAAACTATGTTTTAAAAGCTCCAAATGTGTTAAAGAAAAAGATTTAATGCTGAAACCATTATCCAAACCCCAAGTGTAGGTACAAATAATACGAAATTAACTATAAAATACTTAAAACGATCATGGTTAAGCTACAATTAAAAACTATAAAAAATCTAAGAATTTTTAAATACTTGATTCTTTTGTTTGGAATGATTTTGATACCTTTAAAAATTGATTTTTGCAATTCCGTCGTGAAACTACTTACTTTTCCAATCATTCTTGAACGACGAAATAGCCTACTTTTCTGTACCAAAAATAACAGAATCGAATAGCTTTTCAAATCAATGTTGAAATGTTCTACTTTTCGGTACTGAAATGGGTGCTGAAAAGTTGAACTTTTAAGCACTTGTTACGAAGAGTAACACTTTTCAACATTTGTTTTGATTTAAACGATTTTTTGACAAAATACATGAAAATTTGACTTAAAATTTCACTCAATGACTCGTGCTGAAAAAAATCTCTTTTTGCAATTTGTTGCATAAACTACTGTTACCTCCAAATAATTTGTGCAAATGGAAAAATTAGTGGCTTGTTCAGTTCTATAGAAGACGATGACAATTGTTTTTAAAAGCCTATTGCCACTGTTCTTAATTCTAATAAAAGGGCTGAAAATAAGCTTTCAATGAAATTCTATGAAGTGCTAAATAGCGATTCGAAAAAATCCTGATATTTGGAAAACATTATAAAAAACTGAACAAAAATATGTTGACTTTATTTTAAATTGTAAAATCAAATTTGTAATCGAAAGTAAATTTCGATATCGTTCACAATTTTTGAGTTATTAAAACTAAAAACGTTACTTAATCCACCCTTAGGTGCCTTCCTCACATTTAACGGGTGCTATCCAAAATGCAAAATTGGGTAAATCAGATCTTCAATATTTTGGCGTTTGGCGTTGGAAAGGTCCTTTGAACACCTATTCAACGAGGTTGCATGAGAGATCCGGACAACGTTTTCATCAACATATCTGAGATCCGGCCTACAAAAAGTGTATAAATAACACTTAAGTGCTTATAACTTTTGATAGAGTTGTCAGATCTTCAATGTCTTGGACGCGTTGGAAAAATCTTTAAAATACATTTTTGAAAATGTATAGCAAGACGAGGTTTCTTCCAAAAACCACCCTTTTTACAATCTTCCGGACTATTACTAAAATCGTTTTTTTTTTTGCATAACTTTTGAAGTACTTAACTAAACTGCATAATTTTTTATAGTGACTTATGGGACCCCAAGACAAATCAAATGACGCCAAAACGGACAAAATCGGTTCAGCGAGATAATCGAGTGACAATTGTTTGATCAACATCCCACCACACACACAGACATTTGCTCAGAATTTGATTCTGAGTCGATAGGTATACATGAGGGTGGGTCTAGGAGGTATTATTGAGAAGTTCATTTTTCGAGTGATTTTATAGCCTTTCCTCAGTAACGTGAGGAAGGCAAAAAAACTAACTTAATCCACCTATTTGGTTGGAGCCTTCCTTACTCATTACCAACAATGGGTGATATGGTTGGAGTCTAACCGTTGGACACAAATTTCATTTTCAAATGTACATAAATAACTCTTAAGTGGCCATACCTCGAGACAGGGTTGCCAGATCTTCAATGTTTTGGACTCGTTGGAAAGGTTTTTTGATAACCTAACCAACGATGGGTCGGATGATGGATCCGGAGATAGTTTTCATGCATATAAGTGAGATCCGGATATATGTGAAAACATATTTTTATATATAACTTTTGAACTACATATCGAAACTTCAAACAATTCAATAGCGATGTATGGGACCCTAACCCAAGTCGAATGCAACCGGTTTGATCAAAATCGTTTGAGAAAACTTGGCAAGAAATTTTGGAACATACATACATACACACACACATACACACACACAGACATTTGTTCAGTTTTCGATTCTGAGCCGATAGGTATACATGAATATAGGTCTACGAGCTGTTTTTCAAAAGTTCATTTTTCGACCAGGATTATAGCCTTACCTCAGTGAGGAAGGCAAAATTATTGATGTTTTACTGATAACGTCACTTTTTTACCAGAGAAAGTCGTGGCCAAGCTTGACCACCTCTGGAAATATTTAGCCATCATGACAAATTTATTTAAACAAATATTACTACGCTGCTCCTGTTCGCATAAATATTCCAAATGATGTTTCATCACTTTTGAGTTAATGCTGCAGTTTTGTTTAAAATCGTGTGCTCTTTTAGAAAAAAAACGTTACTTTATCCACCTTAAGGTGGTTGGTGCCTTCCTCACAGTCAAGTTGTATTTAAAATTAATTTAAGAGCTTTTTTTAATTTTTCAATTTTTTTTTCATTTAATTTTTAACATTTTTTTTGTTTTAACCATAACAGCAATTTTCAATTCTTTTTTTACCAACTCTCCAAAATAAAGGAGATAAGGGGGGAGGGGGGGGGGGCTGTAAATGAATTTAAAAGTGCTGATATGCCCACATTAGGTGCACGATGGAATTGCATGCTGTCCCCCTAGTGTTAGTATACAATGTCTTATGAGTTGTATATTTCAGTAAAAAGTTCGTGTAAATCTTTGTAGAGACAAAATGATGTATTCAGCAACAAAATTAACACAGACTTTTTCTAGAAGAGACGCAGACACTGCTTAAACAATGCAATGTGGCAACCGGGCGATATGCATGCTGCGCGACTCTCGCGCGTAAGCAAAAAGACCCGGCAAAAATCACCCTTTTTAGTAGCTACTAAAAAAAATCATGGCATAACTTTAAAAGTACTTCACTAAACAGAATAAAATTTAATAGGGTCTTAGGGGACCCCAAAACGAACAGAATAAGGCGGATCCGGCCAAAATCGGTTCAGCCAGTTCTGAGATAATCGTGTGGAAAAAAATCATGTCTACACACATCCCCACAGACATTTGTTCAGAATTTGATTCTGAGTCGATAGGTATACGTGAAGGTATATCTAGGAGTCGTATTTAAGAAGTTCATTTTTCGAGTGATTTTATAGCCTTGTCTCAGTGAGGTGAGGAAGGCAAAAACCAAAAATAACCTGTATTCTGCTCTGCCTGATTTTCCTTTTTCTCAGTTTGCTGTTTTTGCATATGGGTCATTCCACCTGAAGCGGAACAGCATTTGAAAATTACCATCTCCGATTCTGCTCGGACAACCCCCTCCATTTTTGTACCCTCCCAAAAAATCGACTTTTTGGCGATTTTTGAGCGAAACCCCTATCTTCAAACGACGATAACTCAGGAACCACAATTCTTAGAGGTTCGGTCTTAGACTCAATTTTGAAGGAAATTGGATGTAGAATCCATTTCCGTGATCAAAATTTAGATTAAAATATTTTTTCTACCTGTATTGCGCAATTGAAAACTTTAAATGGCCGTATCTCAAAACAGCCCCATTTATTTTTTAAATCTGACTTCACCATCGTATTCCCCGTCCAATTTTACATAAGAATCACTTATCGACAGAAAGGAATATGTTTCGTTCCAGAGATATCGAATTTTAAAGTTTTGAGTATTTGAGATTACCTAAATTAGCTAAACTCGCCGCATATGCTAGAAACACTCAGTCGTGCTGATCAATATTACTACCTGGCATTCTGTAAGATGAATTATTTTTCTAGTTTTATACGATTTGGAGATAATCAATACGTGGCGCGCGCGTTGACGTTTGCAAATTTCACTCCGTGATTTTTCTCCTATTCAATTTTTTTTTGAATTTTCATCCAAAAATTACGGTGATATCCGGTAGAAAAGATGGTGGTCAAGGAAAAGCGGTTCAGCAGTGATTTGCAGCGGAAAATTAGGAGCACAACCTTCTGAATTTTCCAAAAAGGAGTATGGTGTAAGCTCGAGCCTGTTGCAGAAATCAAAGCTGGTTCTATGATTCCAACGGAGGAATCATCACGGTCAGAATTCTCCAGCAGCAGAAACTTATCAGCAGATGGCAATCTGCATTTGGTACACTTCCACGGACAACGGGTGGGTCCATCGTCAACGTCGGCTGTATCAAGTTTGGCAATGGAGGTTTAGCGGATCGCAAGTTTAACAAATCGGACAACTCCCGAAATTCAAATGAAGCTTGTCTTGAAGATATTATTATTCGGTGAGCCCGTTCTTTTTATATAAAACAGAAAACCCTCTCACTAATATTCTAACATTCGCTCACACCAATTAAGACATCCATCCAAAACAAACATAAAAATAAAAATCTGCTTACTAAATACGCGCTGATTTCTTATCCACAGATAAGAAATCGGAAGTTCTTAATAACGTTTGTATCCGATTGATGCAAACGTTCTTTAAACAGGGCTTGTCGGTTCAAGCTGAGGTACCTCGCGTACGGCTAGCCTACGTAGAAATGGGTCACCGAAGCTCGGCAGAGCTAACACCCTCCAAATGCCTATGCGAGTTATTTGCATGTAAAGAATGGAAATCTAAAACACATGGAAACAACTCAATTTGTAAGATGCGACCACGTGGTCCCGTTTGGTTGGTTGCACACACACACACACACACATTTGGAGATAATCAATACGTTGAACAATCTATTTTTTGTTTAAGGAATATTTATTGGGTAATTTTTAATGCAATGTTTTTCCTGATCTCACTGTCATTGAACCATATTAAGTAAAATTTGAACTTTTAATATTTATTTGCAAGTGCTATAGAGTTTCTGAATACAATTTTCAAAAAATTATCATTATTTATCTATTATTTTTATATTTTTCCTAATTCTTCATTTCTTCCCACTTAATCAAATTATTTCTTTTATTTCTTCTTTTATTTCAAGCAAGGACAAATGTAGAGCTGGCTGTAGTAGATGAAATAATTTTCATGGGTTCTAGAGCTTTTGCCATGTGCGGTAGCGATATAGTGCCATTCAACAAAAACCCTAAAATCTGCCTTACGGTTTGAAAAATTGAGCATGATCATATTAAATCGATTTTTATATTGTGAGCCAGTTTCGTCTCAATAATTGATGATTTTTTTTCAATTCTGGTACAGTTAATTTCAAAAACAAAACCATATACTTCTGATACAATGGGACAGCAGCAGTATCGTCTTCCAAGATTTCGAAACAAAAAAAAAGATTATTGTTCGGACGGTGTCGAAATCAACACCACTGAATCTGATCTTAATCAGATTAATCTTTGTGATTTTCTTACATTTTTCAGTTTAATACTTTCCAGAAATCCTCCTCCTTAATTATGCTTCACGAGAGTTTTATTCATGTTGATTTATAATTTTTAACACGATAATGTATCATAACTTACAAGATCAATTGCAATTTCCTGCTAGCTTTGCGGGAATTCCATTTTGCCCTGTATTGCGTGTCGTTCTTGCTTTGTACTGTGGGCTAGCACACAAATTCACCGTATACAGCAGTTTCCTACAGTGGTGTACATTAAACTTTTGCTTAATTTGCTAATTATTATTTGAGATGAAATCTTATTTCAATAAATAACCAGGTAGTAGTTATTGATCAGCGCGCCCGAGTGCTTCTAGCAGATGCGGCAAATAAAGCAAATACAGGTAATCTCAAATACTCAAAACTTTAAAATTCGATATCTCTGGATCGAAACATATTCCTTTCTGTTGATAAGAGATTCTTATGTAAAATCGGACGGGGAATACGATGGTGAGGTCAAATCTAAAAAATATATAGGGCTGTTTTGAGACACGGCCATTTAAAGTTTTCAATTGCGCAATATAGGTAGAAAAAATATTTTAATCTAAATTTTGATCACGGAAATGGATTCTACGTCCAATTTCCTTCAAAATTGAGTCTAAGACCGACCTTCTAAGATTTGTGGTTCCTGAACTATCACCGTTTGAAACTAGGAGGTTTGCTCAAAAATCGCCAAAAAGTCGATTTTTTTGGGAGGGTACAAAAATGGAGAGGGTGGTCCGATTTGGATGAAATTCGGGATTTTTTGATGTTTTGATAGTCTGAACAGCTCTGCCAAATTTGAGCAGAATCGGAGATGGTAATTTTCAAATTTGCATTTTTTCTTGCACACTTCAGGTGGAATGACCCATATGGGGCATTTTTTTAAATATGCAACACATAAACAAATAGCAGGCTTGGCCGAATGGTTAAGCTGTCCGCTTAGTAAGCGGAAGATCATTGGTTCAATTCCCATCTGCTTCAAACCTTGGGGAAGTAAAACGTAAAACGGCACTTTGAATTTTTCAAACATAGTTAGTCAGGGCCGAATGGTTTTTCTCCAAAGTTTGTATAGAGAATTAGTGCTGTTCGGTTTTCCTACTTATTGCCCTTTGAGTCGAGCCTGCGCAGTCATTTTTGTATTTTTTTGTACGTCAGTGTTATTCAAAAAAAATGTGGCATTCAAAACCAAAGCTGACTTATGCGAAAAAAATATTGCTAAAAATACTTTAGTAAAGTTCTTCCTAGTAGGATTCCACAACCCCAAGATGCCTGTACTGCAACAGGACCTGCATGCAACCCCCAATATTTAACCCTCGAGGGCGTGTTATTTGTTTGTGTGTGAGTGTGACGAACGAACCTCTTCACTCCTAATTTCAACGGACGAACCAATGGCCCGTAAACTGGGACTGGAGGCTTGGCTTGGCACCAAACCAGAACCTGGCCGGGTTGCACTCGCAAAGCCGATGCAATTTTAATTAACCTCTTTTGGGGTTGGTCGGGCGATGGCGAGGGCTCGTTTTCCATTTCAGCCCCATTTTTCATTTAAATCCACGTCAAAGATCGCTCCCTCGTTTTCCCGCCCCAGTTCAGGGAGGAGCGGGGATGGTTGGACGAAGGGGGTGGAATTATTTATTCAACGGCTGATGTCAGTTGAAGCGAGTAAAAGGATGCATTTTGAATGCATCACATGCATACGGGAGGGACCTCGTCGGGAAACATGACACGAGCAATTTTTTTATGTTTTTTTTTTCTCCCATCCCATTAAGAGTGGTTTGGTTTACCGGAAAATTTTGGTCTGAATTGTGAATGAGGTCGCTCTGCGGGATGGTGAGCTTTCGTATTTCAGTTGATGTCCAATATTTTTAATTGGTTTTATTTTTAATTTTTCTTCTATTTTTTTACACGATTAACACTTTTTCGTTTAATATCATATGTAAATGCAAAAAAAAAACATAATTTTAAAAGAAAACAAAAATTTGAACTCACCAACTAATTCAATCGCTTCTCATGGGATGGCTCGTCGTACCGACGATCGATGCTTACACCATCCACGGCGGGCTGAACCAGAAAATCGCAGCAGGGATTCTCCTTCACGCGGGGGGTGGTATTCCTTCGAGTCCCAGCTAGCTACTTCCGATCCGTTGATCGTAGCACCACTTTTGCACTGGGGAGGCCGAGGAGAGGGGAGGGCCCTCACCACCTCACGCACTCACTCACACCTTCTCACTTGCTCTCAAACAGCACTTGACAACCTGTGAAAAATTACAACGCACACACAAACCCTCTTGAGAGATGGGAAGGGAGGTCGAGAGGAGAGGGCGGGAACTTCCTCCCTCTGGGGACACTCTTTTCCACTTGAGAGGATTTTTTCTTTTTCATCTTCTTTTTCGAAATAAACCCAACGCGAAATGAAAGGGTTTTACTTTTTCGTGTTTCGTTTTCCGTTTTGTTCAAAAGTGGTGATTTTTCCTTTTGTTGCGGAGCAAAAAATATTTGCACCACTTTTTGCTTGTTGATGTGTCCCTCAATGCATCTTTCTTGTGGGGGAAAGTCTTTGATTGTGTTATAAATAGTATTGTTTCTTGTTTCTTGTTTCTTGTTTCTTGTTTCTTGTTTCTTGTTTCTTGTTTCTTGTTTCTTGTTTCTTGTTTCTTGTTTCTTGTTTCTTGTTTCTTGTTTCTTGTTTCTTGTTTCTTGTTTCTTGTTTCTTGTTTCTTGTTTCTTGTTTCTTGTTTCTTGTTTCTTGTTTCTTGTTTCTTGTTTCTTGTTTCTTGTTTCTTGTTTCTTGTTTCTTGTTTCTTGTTTCTTGTTTCTTGTTTCTTGTTTCTTGTTTCTTGTTTCTTGTTTCTTGTTTCTTGTTTCTTGTTTCTTGTTTCTTGTTTCTTGTTTCTTGTTTCTTGTTTCTTGTTTCTTGTTTCTTGTTTCTTGTTTCTTGTTTCTTGTTTCTTGTTTCTTGTTTCTTGTTTCTTGTTTCTTGTTTCTTGTTTCTTGTTTCTTGTTTCTTGTTTCTTGTTTCTTGTTTCTTGTTTCTTGTTTCTTGTTTCTTGTTTCTTGTTTCTTGTTTCTTGTTTCTTGTTTCTTGTTTCTTGTTTCTTGTTTCTTGTTTCTTGTTTCTTGTTTCTTGTTTCTTGTTTCTTGTTTCTTGTTTCTTGTTTCTTGTTTCTTGTTTCTTGTTTCTTGTTTCTTGTTTCTTGTTTCTTGTTTCTTGTTTCTTGTTTCTTGTTTCTTGTTTCTTGTTTCTTGTTTCTTGTTTCTTGTTTCTTGTTTCTTGTTTCTTGTTTCTTGTTTCTTGTTTCTTGTTTCTTGTTTCTTGTTTCTTGTTTCTTGTTTCTTGTTTCTTGTTTCTTGTTTCTTGTTTCTTGTTTCTTGTTTCTTGTTTCTTGTTTCTTGTTTCTTGTTTCTTGTTTCTTGTTTCTTGTTTCTTGTTTCTTGTTTCTTGTTTCTTGTTTCTTGTTTCTTGTTTCTTGTTTCTTGTTTCTTGTTTCTTGTTTCTTGTTTCTTGTTTCTTGTTTCTTGTTTCTTGTTTCTTGTTTCTTGTTTCTTGTTTCTTGTTTCTTGTTTCTTGTTTCTTGTTTCTTGTTTCTTGTTTCTTGTTTCTTGTTTCTTGTTTCTTGTTTCTTGTTTCTTGTTTCTTGTTTCTTTTTTTTTTTTGATTTTTGTTTTTTAGGTTTTTGGTTTTCAGTTTTATGCGCATGGATTCTATTAAATTTCGTTATTTTTAATTTATGCCATCAGGTATTATCTTGGAACAACACTGTTGCAGGAGTATAAACTTATTTTATCTTAAAAAAAATGAAAATATGACAGTTAAGTTTATTTGCACAAAAAACCTGATATTTCTGGTTGAAACTAAAAAAAACAATTTTCCATCAGGAGGAAAACTCAAGAAAGGTGACTAAGGAGAGAGACAAAATTAAGCTTGGTCCAGGCACCCCTTTATTGTGGATGTTTTTCCTCCTTCCAGTGAGAGTGAACTTGACGGTGTGGAAATAAGATGTTGCCCGGAAAGGGTTCCACCCAGAAGGTGGTGAAGCCCCGTCTAAACACCACCATGGATAAATGTATTAGACCGAGTGTAGAGGGACAACTTTGCAATTGTGAGAGACCTTTTTGTGCACACGTGTGTGAACTTTGTATTTGGTCACGTGTCTGGCAGGAACTTTCTCGAAATTCTATAACTGTCAAAAAACAGTTAAATAAGCAGAAAAGACCTTTTTCCTAAAATTGCTTGCCGAAAATTGCTAAATAATTGACTCAGGCTCAGGTAGCACAACAAAAGCGCTTTCAAAACAAGTCCAGCACTCAAACAAAATACCTCCACCAAGCCGCTGGAGTTGATCTCAAAGTCCAACATTGCCACCATGCCACCAAACCCTCACCGCCCAGGCACTCTCGCTCAAAGGTCGACGGCGCCGGCGTTGTTTACCGATAAAAATGATGTTTGCAGTAAAAATAACGATTTATTTTCCTTCCAACTAGTGCACATAAAAAAGCAAACACACCACCCCGGCACCGGGGCCCGGGACCATTCCTGGACTGTAGGGTGATCGTCCGTATTTTAGACCTACTCAATTTTAAAAACTACAGAACGATGAATTTATTTGGGACCAAAATCAAACCACTCACCCTCGTATGTAGAATTGAGTAGCAAAAACCATGGCAAACTACGACGACGACGACTGAACAAAAGATCAACCCAACCCCCCGAAAAGGAGCCATTGATTAGGGTAATCGACCCTACTGTGAATATTTTATTTTGCCCCAATTGAACCCAACTGAAACTAATGGCCAAGACTCGACGCCCACGTGTGCGGTACACTTTACTATCGTGATAAAGCTTCGAATTTGGCCAACCAAGCAGAGAGCCCCCTGAAGAAGGTCTGCTTTTGTCGTGTTTTGCAAAAATACGATAAAATTTCGGGGTGTTTTTTGGACGTAACCATAGATCCGACCCGAATGATAAACTCTCGAGTAGAGTGTAGTTACATTGGTGTTCTGGATGCGTCTCTGGAAAAATGTTATCTTTTGGGTATAAAACCTGAATTGTTATAACTTTAATGAAACACCGCGGCTTTCAAATTGAAGAGTTCAATATTTATTTTATTGAAAATAACTTATTTAAATAAAAGTCTATTATGGAGCAACCTAAAAAAAACAAAATTGGACCGATCCTTTCAATTAGCCTTTATTTTTCAAAAAAATAGTTACTGAATCCACCATTAGCTGGTTGATGTCTTCCTCACATTCAAATTGTGATTAAACGGTCGTAAAAAAGTATATGAATTAAACGCTTTTTACTTTTGATAGCATTGTAAGCTCTTCAATCAAAAAGTAAGTTTGATCCGCTAGAATAAAAATTACGAAAGTCCATACATTTTTGACAGGTTGCTCAAATGAAACCATAACAGCGTTTTTACCTAGGTATTTTAAAACGTGGGTTTAAAGAAAACTTCGATGTATTAGTATCAAAAGATCGGAAATTTAATACCCTTTCCGATGCCACATTTGTTGACTTGTGAATTGTGGACTTGTTCGGATGCCGGCGGATTTTTCGACGACGAAATTCCGGGTTGATACGAAATTCCAACGAAAAATCTATTCTAGCAATACAAAGACCCTCAAAACGGTGTTATACCCACTCCAGAATGTTTATTTAGCAATTCTATGGTCATATAATGACATTTAGATAAATTGAAAGTTTGCAAAATTAAGTTTAGATAAGTTTCATATAAAATTTCCAGAGTTATATAAACTTTTATACTAAGTAATTAGTAAACTTTATATTCAATCCAAATTATTTTTTTAATCAGTCAAGGATGTCTATTTGGAGTTGGGAGACTGGATTTATGGTGATTTGTCAACAAATCACATTTTTTATGTAATTTTTTCGAAAGGTGTACAAACTTTTTTTGCGTCTTTTTTGATTTCTGTAATAGTATTTGTTATATAACTTTTTAGGGAAATCATCTTTTCATGAGCTTTTAGTAGCAAAATGATCGGCACGAGTTTCTGAACAAAACGTAGTACTAGGTTTCTGTCAACATTAAATTGTTTACATGTTTCATCACAAAATGAACTTTTTTTAAATATTGTATATGACACTTAAGTGCTCCTAACTTTTGATAGAGTTATTGGATCTTCAATGTCTTATTGGATTGGTCTTTGAAATATCTTTCAAAAATATATAACATAACAGTGAATACAAAGAGACGAGTTGTTCCTTTTAATTCCGCTATATATTTTTAATATCTTGACAAGATATTGTCAAGATATTAAAAATATATAGCGGAATTAAAAGGAACAACTCGTCTCTTTGTATTCACAGTAATGCATTCTGCTAAAACGCTCAACCAAACCACAATTATAATATAACAGGTTTTCTTACAAAACCACCCTTTATACAATCTTCCGGATTTTCCTCCAAATTGTTTTTTTAACCATAACTTTTGAAGTACTTTACTAAACTTCGTAACATTCAATAGGGTCTAATGGGACCACAAGGCAGATCGAATGAGCCCAAAACAGTTAAAATCGGTTTAGCCAGTGCCGAGATAAATGTTATGAGGGTTTACCCTATTCGATTTTGATATTACAACTCTGCATACAATTCTGGCAGATCTTTATACCTTAACTTCTCAGTTTTATGTTTTTTTTTTTGTTTCTATTTTTCTAAGTTTTTTTTTTTAACTACGGGAAACGGGTCAGCTATTCGGCTTTTAAAAAGATTGCAGCATTATCTCTGATGACGGTATTTTCGATATTTTCCTTTAAACTGCTTTTAAAAACTCGAATCCACTTGTACATTTTGATCCAATTTTTATTACCTTCTTTATACTTATCATATTTTGCCTTTTGTACATCCAAAATAATCCAGTGAATTAAAAAAAATTTTGCATATTTAAAATGCCAGCCACTATACATGTTAGTGAAATTTTTTTTTTTCTAAAATTAGCAAAATCATATAAAACCAACAAGTTGAAATTTTATTGTACGGCAAATTTTAAAGATACTTAAATTTTTAACACGGTACAGTATGTTCTAAAATCTTTCAACTTAATGATGTGTTATTAAAGGTCTAACAAAGTAACGTTAGCGTGGAATTTCACCAAATTGATGTTCTTTGTTAAAAAATACACACTTTTTACAAGCATAAATACTTTTTAATCAAAAAAATTTTAAAACTCATAGAAACATTGATCTAAAAGTGATTTTGTGTGTTTTTTTTTCTGTGACCAAAGAAGATATTTTGCATAATTGGTTCGGCCATTCAAGTCTCCATAAAGTTTTTTCAAATATCTTAAATGTAAAAAGACCGAGCCACGTAGCCCAGTGGTAACGCTTCCGCCTCGTAAGCGGTAGATCGGGGTTCAAATCCCGGCTCGGACCAACACAACTGGTGATCTTTTCCCTTCTGGATTCGATTGCTTAGTAAAGGAAAGGTAGTGTATCGTCACAAACTGGACCTTATCAAGACACCTTAGGAAGACAACCTATGGAATGTTAACATTTACCTTTACATGTGGACATCAAGTTGATTAATAAACTGTCACTGAATCCGCTTTGTAAATGCCGGCCCCGATACTCTTCACGGGTGTTCCCATCAGGAACAGGGAAAGATTTACTTTTTTAAATGTAAAAATGCTATTTTAATATTCAAAACTCTAAATCTTGAGAACGAAATTGACATTTGCTAAGATTTTATTAAGAAAAAAAAGTTTCACTCTAAAAATCCAATTTTATCTTGAATTTCCAAGATTTTTATAAAACCTAAAATTCCCGAATCCCGGAAATTTTCATTTTTTCCGGTTTTCCAAGATAGAAGATAGTTTCTTTACATATTTAAGACATATTAGTCTTAAAAATTTAAAATTTCAGATTTGGGTTTTGCAAATAGTGGAACAGTAGAATACTTAGTAATCAATAGGATTTTAAAACACAGAAGCAAAAGTGTGGCTTTTGTTTTGCTTTTAAATACTATCTTTGAGCAATTCGCTCACAATTCGGTCACTCGATTTTTTCTTGTAGTTTTTAATCAGGCTGATACTTTTCTGGTGCCTTTGGTATGCCCAAAGAAGCCATTTAGCATCTATATAATTTATCTATATGATTTTCCATACAAATTTTGGCATAAACAAAAATTATGTATGAAAATTCAAAAATCAGTTTATTTTGAAGGATTTTTTTGATCTTTTTGTTATCTTCGGCAAAGTTGTAGGTATGGATAAGGACTACACTGCAATAAAATGATACACGGTAACACAAATTTTGGTAATTTTTAATTTCATTTTTTGTCACTAAATTTAATTTGCAAAAAAAAACACTATTTTTTTCATTTTTTGATATGTTTTAGAGGACATCAAATGCCAACTCTTCAGAAATTTCCAGGTTGTGCAAAAAATCTTTGAACAAGTTATGCATTTTTGAATCACTACAGATTTTTTTTCAAAAAATCGAAATATTGGTCGCCAAAATTTTTTAACTTCATTTTTCGATGTAAAATCAAATTTGCAATCAAAAAGTACCTCAGTGAAATTTTGATAAAGTGCAACGTTTTCAAGTTATAGCTATTTTTAAGCAACTTTATTGAAAATAGTCGCAGTTTTCCTTTTGTTTAATTAGTGCCCATGTTTACCCACCTTTGAAAAAAAATATTTTTGAAAAGCTGAAAAAAAATCTCTATATTTTGCTTTATTGAACTTTGTTGATACGACCCTTAGTTGCTGAAATATTGTCATGCAAAGGTTAAAAAACAAGAAATTTGATGTTTTCTAAGTCTTACCAAAACAACCCACCATTTTCTAACGTCGATATCTCAGCAACTAATGGTCCGGTTTAAAATGTTTAAATATGAAACTATTGTATAATTTCTGATATTTTCAAAATTTTCAAATCAAGACTAACATTTCAAAAGGGCGTAATATTGAATGTTTGTTTCTTTTGAAATGTTAGTCTTCATTAGAAAATTTTAAAAATATTGTTTTCGAAAAGATCGGAAAATTTCACGAATGTTTCATGTTTTAACATTGTAAATCGGACCTATAGTTGCTGAGATATCGAAATTAGAAAATGGTGGGTTGTTTGGGTGAGACTTAGAAAACATCAATTTTCTTGTTTTTAAACCTTTGCATGGAAATATCTCAGCTAATAAAGGTCGTATTACAAAAAGTTCAAAAAAGCAAAATTTTAGAAAATTTTTTCAGACTTTCAATTTTTTTTAAATGTGGGCAAACATGTGCAGTAATTAAAAAAAATGAAAAACTTCGGCTATTTAAAAAAATATCTAATAATGGCTATAACTTGAAAACGGTGCACTTTATCAAAATTTTACTAAAGTACTTTTTGATCGAAAATTTGATTTTACATCGAAAAATGAAGTTGAAAAATTTGAGCGACCAATCTTTCGATTTAAAAAAAAATCAGTATTGATTCAAAAATTCATAACTCGTTCAAAGATTTGTGCACAACCTGAAAATTTCTGAAAAGTTGGCATTTGATGTTCCCTAAAACATATCAAAAATTAAAAAAAATTAAAAAAAAAAAATTTTTTTGCAAATCAGGTTTTAATGACAAAAAGATTAATTAAAAATCACCAAATTTTACCATGTATCATTTTTTTTAGTGTAGTCCTTATCTATACCTACAACGTTACCGAAGACACCAAATCAATCAAAAAATTCCTTCAAAAGATACATGTTTTTGAATTGTCATACATCATTTCTGTATGGACAGCTCCCAAATGTATATGAAAAATTATATGGACAAACTAATGATGCAAAATGGCTTCTTTGGGCATACCGAATACACCATAAAAGTTTCAGCCGGATTAAAAAATACAAAAATTAAAATTAAAAAAAAAGATCCGTTTCGTAGAGAACTGCTCAGTTTGATGAATACTATGTTCTCATTGATGTAAAATTTGTCTGTGGTATTAAGAGTGCAGTGAAAACAATAATGTTTTCTGAACTAGAATTAGTCAATAAACCACTGGAAAAAAAATCTCAGGAGATCCTAAAAACCATGCTTCTCGACCAACCAAACCAAATCAAGATAATGTATGCATGTTCTTGTTCCCAGTTGCACAATAAACATGCTCGCCAAAAACTACAAAATCGTTGCATCCAATTATGCTAAACTCAATAAAGTGTCAATTCTTAGCCGTTGTGCTGTGGGGGCAAATTTACATCTCTCCGAGTACGGCGCTTGTAAATCCAATGCGGAGCAATTCCCATCAGAAATGGTCGTGTCTCTATATCTGGAACGGAACATGTCCTCCGTCGTCGTCCGTAGTTATGTTTTATTGGATGGAGGGCCTTGGGGAAAAACTCCAAATGCGATACTGGTTGCTATAAAGCTTCAACACACACACACGCATGGTTGACTGTAAATTTAATGCTGCTATAAAGCTTGGATCAGGAATAAAGCTTTGTTTAAGATTTGTTACATTGGAGATGAAAATTGAGTACTTTTTAAAACTGATGATTTCTACGCAGTTTGAAAATCTCCTTTCAACAAATTTTTAAATTTAAATAATCTCTTCTCAAAATCATCTCTTGAATCGGCTTACATAACCTCAATCCCAACCACCCTCAAAGTGCAGCACAGACTTCTCCGAACGGAACAAACGAAACCGAATTGCAACAACATTTTAATCCTCCATTATTACGGCAAGTGCATCCCACCCCCCGAAAAGTACACACTGACAGTTTGCCTCATACAACGTTTTGGGGAGCAAGAGGGAAGTTGGTGGAGCAGTCCACCGTCAACTCGAACGCAAAGACTCTGTCAGAGATGTTTTCCAGAGTGGGGCAAAAAGCCAGCAAGTACGTAGTTCATAAATAAGTTAAATCCCTCCCCCCCTCCCCCCATTATTGGACAGCTTGATTCCCTCTCATTTTGAGGTGGACTGTCGTTTGACGATGTAAATTTGTTTTAAATTTAGCAAATTTTAATTTAACATAGTCCTACGTCAACATCTTAAGTGTTTGTTTTCTTTAAATCTCAACAAGCATTTAAATATAATCAATGCTACGCTATTGCACGGTTTCATTCTCCGACTGCTTTTATCGAGTCATAAAGCAGAGTATATGCTCGCAATTAGTGCTTCTGTGTACTACAACATAGTAGTACCGACGAACAAAGTAATTTATGGTTGATTCAATACGAGCTTGCGAGTGCGAATCAGAGGGGTTCGAATGACTCAGCGGGATTGGGATTGAAAAAAAAATCAAAAAAATAAACATTTTCGCTTGATTTTTTACAACAATTTGATCAATTTTTCAAGTTACTGATAACAGCAAAAGGGATCGGCCCTATTCCGATGAGTTACAAAGTGGTCGAACCAACCCCTCAGCATGACGGACTAACCTTTTCCCCTGCAGTACACCGCAGGGGATGGGAGTTTTTTCCCAGGACAATTCTGAGGGTTTTCTGTGCTTCTTTGGGGTTACAAGAGAGAGCTAATATTCCCCCGCTTGTTTTTCCTTTCGTTTGAAGTTGATGAGGAGCTGACCGTAAATCAATAAGTCTTTGGGTTATCAGTAAAAAGATGTAAGCTGGTGGACACACAAAAGCGTTATGTTCTTTTAATCACGATGTGAAAATTCGGAAATAGTTTAGCAGCTGACCAATTCCGAACAATTTTAATATTTTGAGTTTATTTTTTTGTGGAATTGCTGCATACAAACAGTTGTTCAATGAATTTGATATTTTTCCAATTTTAAATAAAAATAATTCAGTTAATTGAAAACGATAATTTGGCAGTTAAGTTCACATATCTTCAAACATTTTTTCCGTTAAAATACTGGTTTCGGAAGAGTGTGGTTTGGAGTGCAATGGAAATGTTATGTTTTAAAACATTTTTGGCAAAACCGTCAATACTTATCTAGCTCGTTCTTCGCAACCTTAATAAATAAAATTACTTTTAAATTTCTTGTGTAATGTGTGAATTTAATTCAACAGCTTTTTTATTCGATTTTATCTATGAAGATGTTTAAATATTTAACTGACGAAAAATAAAAAAATAAAACTTAATATGTATATTTTCATAGTGTTTGAAACATGAGTAATGCTTTTGAAATTCGCTTTACTTGATTTTTTTAATAATAAACCATGTGAGCTTATTGGTGCTTCCAAACATGATTTTTTTTCTTGAAAATGTGCACAGAATTTTTAACAATTTCCTTGAGTTTTGGATTCTTTCGATCATGAGCCACTCTTTTTTTTGCAATTGATTGCTTTTTACTTTGATTAGTTTCAGTTTTTCTTCAAAAAGTCATTTGAAAATTATATTAAATTTGAATACATTTAACCCGAGCAACAATTTTTATAACTATTTGTGAAGATTTGTGTTCTTTTGATTTATTAAAAAAAAAATTTTCTTTTTTTTTTTGATTTTGTTAAATTTTCAGGCATTAATAAAATCTTAAAACAGTCAAATAGGGTACGTTATCCATTAGTGGACCCCTTTCCTATAGTGGACCCTCTGAAGGGTTTTTAATGGAAAATTCAATAAAATCACAATTTCAAGCGTGTTGTTGTCTACAAATCTTTTATTTGGCATGTTCAGCATCATTTAGAACAATGTTGACTGACATTGAATTGTCCTTTTCACCAAAATAAGTGTTTTGAGTTCGACATCTGAAATCAGCCATGGCCACTAGCATTTTCACAACAAAACTGCAATTATATTTTATGATTGAATTAACCATCCAATCATTTTTTGACTGATTACACAGCGTAACAAAAAAATTTTTTTTGTTATTAGCAGAACGATTCAAAAAACTCCCCGAGGGATCGGCTTCCTGAACACAATGCAACCTGGCCCATGTCTTAATTGTTACCCTAGCTCGAGATATTCAATGCAGAAGTTTTGCATATGAATCACCCCCCGTCGAAAAAATATTTTTTATTTTGTTTTCACTGTAACTTAAGTTTTATAAGGTCTTTTTAGATGCTTCTGGTGTCATTGGACGGTAAATTGTTATTAAAACCCAAAATATGGTCCCGTTGGTCGGTTCCCGTGACCGGTTCCGGTGGAAATCCGGATTATTGGCCAAAATTGTGCGAAATCTTCAAAATTTTGAAATTTGTTGCTCTTTATGCGAAAAAAAAACATACTATTGCTTCAAACAATCAATACAAACTCAAAAAATGGTTTGTCCAAGCATATCTGAAGGTGTTTTATCGAAAATGTGGCCATTGAGAACCGGTTCTGGCCTATCCGGATCCGGAAACTAGAAAACATTTAAGCAGTTTTTTTTTTTCAAAATTCCTTTGTGTCAGACAATTTAGAAAATCAAATGTGGTGTTGAAGCATTTTTTGCTACTCTATATTTTCAGAATCTCAAAATATGGCCAAGGGGCCAATGGGAACCTGTTCTGACTGTCCCGGATCCGGGAAACAGTGGTCACATGACATTTTTATTGAATTTATTTAAAAGTTGTTTAAGTTACCAGAATTTCAAAATTCCTTGAAAAAAAAATCTGATTTTATTTATAGCCAGAATCAGAAATGTGGCCATCGGGAATCTATTCTTAATGTTCCGGATCATGGAACCAGTGGACACTTGACAGTTTTATTTAAAATAAAAAAAAATAAGTTTATTTTTTTTAATTAATCTAAATTTCATCAAAATCAGATTCAGAGGTGTAGCCAAATGGCTAACCGGACCATGTTTATATATTCCGGATCAGGGAACCAGTGGACAAAATTCAAGATTCCTGGAAAACAAATCAGATCAGAAATTTGGTCAAGTGGCCAACCGGAACCTGTTTTAAATGTTGTTAAAATAATGTCAAATATTTTAGTTAAGAAATTTTCAGGATTCCTTAAATAAATCTGAATTTATTTAAAATCAGATTTATAAATTTGGCAAATGGGAACCTGTTCTAAATTATCCGGTTAAGGAAACCAGATGACACTTGACATTTTAATTGAATTTATCTAAAAAAAAAAAAAAACTGGATTTATAAGATTCCTGTTTTAAAATCAGAATTTATTTATGATTTCTTTGACATTATAATTAAATTTGTTTTAAAACATAGTTACTGGATTTATAAGATTCCTGTAAAACATATGAATTTATTTAATATCAGATTCCGAAATGTTGTCAAATGGCTAATGAGAACCTGTTCTAAATAATTTGGATCAGGAAACCAGTGGACACTTGACATTTTAATTAAATTTATTTAATAATACATATTCACCGGATTTATAAAATTCCTTGCAAAATTCTGAAATAATTAAAAATTATTTTAACAATTTAATTTCATTTATTTTAAAAACATAGTAACTGGATTAACAAGATTCTTCGAAAAATCAGAATTTATTTAAAATCATTTTGAAATTTTAATTAAATTTATTTCTAAAAATAGTTACTGGACTTAACAGATTCCTGGAAAAAACAGAATTTATTTAAAATCAGAATCTGTCGTGGGGCCAAATGGCCAATTGGAACCTGTTCTAAATAATCCGGATCAGGAAACCAGTAGACACTTGACATTTTAATTAAATTTATTTAAAAAAGTTACTGGAATAATGAGAATCGTGTTAAAAAAAAGCAGATTTTATTTAAAATTATTTTGAAATTTCTATAACATTTATCTAAAATAATAGTAGCTGTACTTGACAGATTCCTAGAAAAAAATCTGAATTTATTTAAAATCAGAATCAGAGATGTGGCCGAATTGCTAATTGGAACCTGTTCTAAATAATCCGGATCATTAAACCAGTTGACACTTGACATTTTAATTAAATTTATTTAAAAAAAATTACTGAATTTATAAGATTCCTGTTAAAAAATCAGAATTTATTTGAAATTGTTTTGACTTTTTTGTTAAATTTATTTAAAAACATAGTTACTTGATTTATAAGAGTTCTTGAAAATTCTGACTTTACTTAAAATTATTTTGACAAACTAATCAAATTTATTTTAAAAAACATAGTTACTGGATTTATAAGATTCTTCGAAAAATCTGTATTTATTTAAAATCATTTTGAAAATTTAATAATTTTTTTTTTTTTAGAATATTCACTGGACTTAACAAATTCCTGAAAAAAAATCTGAATTTATTTAAAATCAGAATCAGAATTTAATTAAATTCATTTAAAATCAGAATCAGAAATAAGTCAAATGGCTAATGGGAACCTGTTCTAAATAATTCGGATCTGGAAACCAGTGGACACTTGACATTTTAATTAAATTTATTTAAAAAGTTACTGGAATAATAAGATTCCTGTTAAAATAAAACAGATTTTACTTAAAATTATTTTGAAATTTTAATTGAATTTATTTAAATAAATAGTAACTGGACTTAACAGATTTCTGGAGAAAAACTGAATTTATTTAAAATCAGAATAAGAAATATGACCAAATGGCCAATTGGAACTTTTTCTAAATAATCCGGATCATGAAACCAGTTGACACTTGAAATTTTTATTAAATTTATTTAAAAAAATACTGGATTTATAAGATTCCTGTTAAAAACTGAATTTATTTAAAATTATTTTGAAATTTCAGTTAAATTTATTTAAAGACATAGTAACTGGATTTATAAGAGTCCCTGAAAAATTCTGACTTTACTTAAAATTATTTTGACAAATTAATCAAATTTATTTAAAAAAAACATAGTTACTGGATTTATAAGATTCTTCGAAATATCTGAATTTATTTAAAATCATTTTGAAATTTTAAATAAATTTATTTTTAAAAATAGTAACTGGACTTAACAGATTCCTGGAAAAAAACTGAATTTATTTAAAATCAGAATCTGATGTGTGGCCAGATGGCCAATTGGAACCTGTTCTAAATAATCCGGATCATGAACCCGGTTGACACTTGACATTTTAATTAAATTTATTTAATAAAAATACTGGATTTATAAGATTCCTGTTAAAAATTCAGAATTTATTTAAAATTATTTTGACATTTAAGTTAAATTTATTTAAAAACATAGTTGATTAATAAGAGTCCCTGAAAAATTCTGACTTTACCTAAAATTATTTTGACAAATTAATCAAATTTATTTCAAAAAAACATAGTAACTGGATTTATAAGATTTTTCGAAAAATCAGAATTTATTTAAAATCATTTTGAAATTTTAATTAAATGTATTTCTAAAAATAGTTACTGGACTTAACAGATTCCTGGAAAAAATCAGAATTTATTTAAAATCAGAATCTGTCGTGTGGCCAAATGGCCAATTGGAACCTGTTCTAAATAATCCGGATCAGGAACCAGTGGACACTTGACATTTTAATTAAATTTATTTAAAAAGTTACTGGAATAATAAGATTCCTGTTAAAATAAAACAGATTTTATTTAAAATTATTTTGAAATTTTAATTGATTTTTTTAAATAAATAGTAACTGGACTTAACAGATTCCTGGAGAAAAACTGAATTTATTTAAAATCAGAATAAGAAATATGTCTAAATGGCCAATTGGAACCTGTTCTAAATAATCTGGATCATGAAACCAGTTGACACTTGACATTTTAATTAAATTTATTTAAAAAAAATACAGGATTTATAAGATTCCTGTTAAAAAAACAGAATTTATTTAAAATTATTTTGAAATTTTAGTTAAATTTATTTAAAGACAGTAACTGGATTTATAAGAGTCCCTGAAAAATTCTGACTTTACTTAAAATTATTTTGACAAATTAATCAAATTTATTTGAAAAAAAACATAGTTACTGAATTTATAAGATTCTTCGAAAAATCTGAATTTATTTAAAATCATTTTGAAAATTTAATTAATTTTTTTTTTTCAAAATAGTTACTGGACTTAACAAATTCCTGAAAAAAATCTGAATTTATTTAAAATCAGAATCAGAATTTAATTAAATTTATTTAAAATCAGAATCAGAAATAAGTCAAATGGCTAATGGGAACCTGTTCTAAATAATTCGGATCTGGAAACCAGTGGACACTTGACATTTTAATTAAATTTATTTAAAAAAGTTACTGGAATAATAAGATTCCTGTTAAAATAAAACAGATTTTATTTAAAATTATTTTGAAATTATAATTGAATTTACTTAAATAAATAGTAACTGGACTTAACAGATTCCTGGAGAAAAACTGAATTTATTTAAAATCAGAATAAGAAATATGACCAAATGGCCAATTTGAACTTTTTCTAAATAATCCGAATGATGAAACCAGTTGACACTTGACATTTTAATTAAATTTATTTTAAAAACTGGATTTATAAGATTCCTGTTAAAAACAGAATTTATTTAAAATTATTTTGAAATTTTAGTTAAATTTATTTAAAGACATACAGACTGGATTTATAAGAGTCCCTGAAAAATTCTGACTTCACTTAAAATTATTTTAACAAATTCATCAAATTTATTTAAAAAAAATGGTTTCTGAATTTATAAGATTCATCGAAATATCTGAATTTATTTAAAATCATTTTGAAATTTTAATTAAATTTATTTAAAAAAATAGTTACTGGACTTAACAGATTCCTGGAAAAAATCAGAATTTATTTAAAATCAGAATCTGTCGTGTGGCCAAATGGCCAATTGGAACCTGTTCCAAATAATCCGGATCAGGAAACTAGTGGTCACTTGACATTTTAATTAAATTTATTTAAAAGTTACTGGAATAATAAGATTCCTGTTAAAATAAAACAGATTTTATTTAAATTTATTTTGAAATTTCAACTGAATTTATTTAAATAAATAGTAACTGGACTTAACAGATTCCTGGAAAAAAACTGAATTAATTTAAAATCAGAATAAGAAATGTGACCAAACAGCCAATTGGAACCTATTCTAAATAATCAAGATCATGAAACCAGTTGTTACTTTACATTTTAATTAAATTTATTTTAAAAAACTGGATTTATAAGATTCCTGTTGAAAAAGAGAATTTATTTAAAATTATTTTGACATCTTAGTTAAATTTATTTAAAAACATAGTTACTTGATTTATAAGAGACCCACAAAAAATCTGACTTCTCTTTAAATTATTTTGACAAATTAATTAAATTTATTTAAAAAAACATAGTTACTGGATTTATAAGATTCTTCGAAAAATCAGAATTTATTTAGAATCATTTTGAAATTTTAATTAAATTTATTTCTAAAAATAGTTACTGGACTTAACAGATTCCTGGAAAAAATCAGAATTTATTTAAAATCAGAATCTGATGTGTGTCCAGATGGCCAATTGGAACCTGTTCTAAATAATCCGGATCATGAAACCTGTTGACACTTGATACTTTAATTAATTTTATTTAAAAGAAAAAAATACTGGATTTATAAGATTCCTGTTAAAAAATCAAAATTTATTAAAAGTTATTTTGACATTACATTAAATTTATTTAAAACATAGTTTCTGGATTTATAAGAGTCCCGGAGAAATTATTTTGACAAATTTATTAAATTTATTTCAAAAACATAGTTACTGGATTTATAAAAAAGCAAAGCTCATTTCTAGGCGTCCGAAGGTTATATGTGGTGAGTCACTCAAAACTCTTTTACGCAAATGGACCGACGCTTTACTTCCCCATCCGATAGAAGGCGTGATCAGGCAAATCTCGTCTCGAAAAATGCCACCGGGTCCGTCTGGGATTGAACCCAGGCCATACTGTGGTGAGAGGCAACTACGCTAACCACTGCCTCACCGGACCTGGCCCGGATTTATAAGATTCTTCGAAAAATCTGAATTTATTTAAAATCATTTTGAAATTTGAATTAAATTTATTTTTAAAAATAGTTACTGGACTTAACAGATTCCTGAAAAAATCGCAATTTATTCAAAATCAGAATCTCAAGTGTGGCCAAATGGCCAATGGGAACTTGTTCTAAATAATCCGGATCAGGAAACTGGTTGACACTTGACATTTTAATTAAATTTATTAAAAAAAAGTTACTGGATTTATGAGATTCTAATCTAATCTAATCTAATCAAATCAGACCCTAGCGCAGCCAATCTTTCGAAAGGATCCTGGAGAGTGCCTTAGGTTAGATGACGCCTAGCACCCTTCTTGTCATTTATTAACATTTGTAGTGCGCCATTGCATTAGAAATGCATTGAAACATCACAAGCGTTAAACCGGCCAGGCCTACTGCGTAAAGCCGTATCGCAGAGATGACTCGTAATTGGGTTGAGTTTGAGCACTGAGTGAGGAAGAAGCGTGGGGACACACCATCATACGCTCCGAAAATTTGTTGTATTCGTTGGGAGCACCACCGGGACCCTATGGGACGGGACATTGTATTTCCACGAATGCCCTGGACATTATTTGCCGTGGTTATAGCGCCACAACTTGCTCTCTGTAACAGTATTCCTAATTTCAGTTCACGCTCACCAAGTCATCATGGCCTTGTGGTTAGCATTTTTGCTTACCAATCCAAAGGACGGAGGATCGAACCCCGCCTCGAGCGACTTTGATTTTTCGTTCATATTCATCATTTCAAATTTATGCGTTCTTAAACTTTCTCGTTGGGAGCAGATGGGAATCGAACCCAGAACCATTCGCTTACAAAGCGAACACCGTAACCATTCAGCCACAGCCGCTCCCCGCAGTTACTGGATTTATGAGATTCCTGTTAAAAAATCAGAATTTATTAAGAAATTATTTTATTAAAAAAAAAAAAAAATTATTTGACTTAATAAATTTCTGCAAAAATTCAGAATTTTCTTTAAATCAAAATCAGAAATCTGGCCAAGTGGCCAACCGGAACCTGTTTTAAATGTTGTTAAAATGTTGTCGAATATATTAGTTAGGATAATTTCAAAACTCACTAAAATGAAACTGAATTTACTTAAAATCAGATACTTTCTGATTTTTATTTTAAATAAATCAAGATTTTCTGCAGAATTTTTGTAAGTAGTGTAGTTATTTTTAAAATAAATTTAATTGAAATTTCAAAATGATTTCAAAAATTTAGATTTTTACAGGAATCTTATAAATCCAGTAACTATGTTTTTAAAATAAATTAAATGAAAATGTAAAAATAAATTTAAATGAATTCTGTTTTTTTAAACAGGAATCTTATAAATTCGATAGCTCTTTTTTTAAATAAACTTAATTAAGATGTCAAGTGTCATCTGGTTTCCTAATCCGGATTATTTAGAACAGGTTCCCATTGGCCACATTTATAAATCTGATTTTAATTAAATTCAGATGCATTTTAAGGAATCCTGAAAATTTCTTAATAAAATTATTTTACAATATTTTAACAACATTTAAAACAGGTTCCGGTAGGCCACTCGGCCAACTTTCTGATCTGATTTGTTTTCCAGGAATCTTGAATTTTGTCCACTGGTTCCCTGTCCGGAATATATAAACATGGTCCGGTTAGCCATTTGGCTACATCTCTGATTCTGATTTTGATGAAATTTAGATTAATTAAAAAAAAATAAACTTATTTTTTTAATTTTAAATAAAACTGTCAAGTGTCCACTGGTTCCATGATCCGGAACATTTAGAATAGATTCCCGATGGCCACATTTCTGATTCTGGCTATAAATAAAATAAGATTTTTTTCAAGGAATTTTGAAATTCTGGTAACTAAACAACTTTTAAATAAATTCAATAAAATGTCATGTGACCACTGTTTCCCGGATCCGGGACAGTCAGAACAGGTTCCCATTGGCCCCTTGGCCATATTTTGAGATTCTGAAAGTATAGAGTAGCAAAAATGCTTCAACACCACATTTGATTTTCTAAATTGTCTGACACATAGGAATTTTGAAAAAAAAACTGCTTAAATGTTTTCTAGTTTCCGGATCCGGATAGGCCAGAACCGGTTCTCAATGGCCACATTTTCGATAAAACACCTTCAGATATGCTTGGCCAAACCATTTTCTGAGTTTGTATTGATTGTTTGAAGCAATAGTATGTTTTTTTTCGCATAAAGAGCAACAAATTTCAAAATTTTGAAGATTTCGCACAATTTTGGCCAATAATCCGGATTTCCACCGGAACCGGTTTCGGGAACCGACCAACGGGACCATATTTTGGGTTTTAATAACAATTTACCGTCCAATGACACCAGAAGCATCTAAAAGACCTTATAAAACTTAAGTTACAGTGAAAACAAAATAAAAATATTTTTCGACGGGGTGATTCATATGCAAAACTTCTGCATTGAATATCTCGAGCTAGGGTAACAATTAAGACATGGGCCAGGTTGCATTGTGTTCAGGAAGCCGATCCCTCGGGGAGTTTTTTGAATCGTCCTGCTAATAACAAAAAAAATTTTTTTGTTACGCTGTGTTATTTAACTTCAGCAAGTCGAAATAATGTAAGTTTAAGGATATTTACTAAAATAAAGCGAAGAAATGCAATTTTCTAGCAAAAATTATGGGGGTCCAATATAGGACAACGAAAATCCAAACTTTTCCAAAAGTGGACCCCTGTTAATTAAACCTTCAAAAATGATGAAAACTGTGTATTCAAGCAAAAGTTTCTCTAAAACATACAATAAATGCTTGTTGTTATCAACATAAACGCATATTTTTTTCAATTATGAGTATAAATATAGCTGTTTTCATGTTAAAAGTACCAATAATGCTGAAGCCGTAAGAATTTATAATTAATCAAAACTATAGTTAATTGTACTTAACTGAAGCACCATAATTGCAGTTTGAAATGATATTTTATAATAATAAATCTATAACAAAACATTTTTTTCCAATAAACATGCGTGGTTTTATCAGCAACTGTAAACAATTCTATTGTTTAGTATCGGTCAACCATTTATGTAATTAATATGGAAAAATTTGCATCAAGATTACTTTTTAAAATTATTTTTATGTTTACAGTGGTTTTTGAGACGTTTTCTCTGATCTTTTCGGAAATAAATGTGTTTAAATGTCTGTTTGGTTTTTTGTTGTTTAAAGCCAAATTTGTTAACAAAAAATATTTGTTTATGATGAAAAGTGAGCAAAATCCATCTTTTATTCATTATATCTATCATTAGACCTACACCATGCATCAAAACATCAAATATCGGTTAAATTTGGTATAAAAATAACAGTTTGCCTATAGTGGACCCGGGTCCACAATCGGATTATGGACCCGGGTCCACTATAGGAAAAGGGGGTCCACAACAGGCAAAAAAAAACTTTTTTTTCAATTGGCTATTTTTCTGCTCAAAAACAAATAACTGATGAAACAAATAGTCAAAATTGTTCGAAAGACTTCAGTTTTCATTGTTTTGTACAAAGGGTTATGAAAAAGTGCTTAAAATATTGAAAATTTGTGACAAATGTGCTTCGGCTCTACTAGGGGGTCCACTAATGGTTAAAATACCCTAGTTGTCAAACAAGTTATTTTGAGATTTGCTTTCTTTCAAACAAAACGAAGTTTATAAAAATAAATAATATTAATATTGATTTTTATGGCGTTTTGCTGAATTACGAAATTAATATTAAGCAAGCGTAGTTCAACATAGATTTGCAAGAAGGCAATGGAAACATGTTGAAAAAAATCTTTAAAGTTTTACATACACGCAGAAAATTACAAAATTTCATATTGCAGAAAAATTTTAAAGTGTCATAAAGAATATCATCATTAAAATGAGTAAGAGACGAACTAAGCAAAAAAAATTGCCATGCGCAAAGCTAACTGTCGAACTTTGTGAGATATCTCGAGATGGGATTTACCAATTTGGCTTAAATTTGAGGTAAAGGCTCTCAAGACATATACCGTGTGCATGACAAAGCCCGATTTTTTTTTAATTTAGTTTTTAAAAAATAGAAAAATCAACCCCGAGCTGAACATTTAAAAGGGGAAATATACCCATTTTGATCACTCTAAGCCGTTCGACCAATTCTCATCACTTTTGCTGTTTTCCGCTATTAAGGGGTTACATACATGTAGAAAATTACAAAATTTCATAATACAGAAAATATTTTAAATCCACTTAAAAGGTGATTTTCAATCACTCCTGAAAGTTTCATGAAGATATTTCATGATTTAACTGAGTTAGAGACGATTTAAGCTCAGAATGTTGCCATGCGCAATACCAAGTTGATTTACGGGTGCCACGATATCTCGAGATGGGACGGACCGAATTGGCTGAAATTTTGGGTGAAGACTCCCAAGCCATATCCCGTGTGCATGACGAAGCCCGATTTTGAAATTTTCAAAAAATACAATAATCTAAAACTTTCGATTTTTTATATGAAAAACAAAAAAATATTTTTATCTTTTTTTAAACAAACTTTTTGAAAATCGGCCTTCGTCATGCACACAGGACCGGTTTAACGAGTCTTCACCAAAATTTTAAGCCGATTTGGTCGAAGGAATGTTGAGATATCGTGGCACCCGTTTTTTGAAACTGCTAACTTCAAATAGCTATATGGGACCATCCATAAACCACGTGGACACTTTTTTGGGAATCTCGAACCCCCCCCCCCCCTTCGTGGACAATTGTCCGTACAAAAAAAATCTTTTTGTATGGAGCGTGGACAATCGCCATACCCCTAAAGTGTTCACGTGGTTTATGGATGGTCCCTATCTCGGCTATGATACAACCATATGTCTTGAAATTTGTTTTGTCAATAGATGATAATGTATATTTTAATGCCCTGAAAAGGGATTTTGAAAAAAAATAAGTTTGTGCTCAAACCAACCTCTGACATTTTTGCTAATTTACATGTATGAAACCCTTTAAATCAACATTTTCAGATGTATTAACAATGGAGAGTTGCTTGCTCACTTCTATTTGAGTAATTTATTACTTTGGAACAGTCAAAAACACTTCATGAATGCTGTAATTCATGATCAAAGTACTTATAGGCCGATAATAGAAATAGGCTGAGAAAAGGTATATTTCCCCTATATGAAAAACGGAAAAAAAACATTTTTATCTTTTTAAAAAAAATCTTTTTGACACTCTGCCTTTGTCATGCACATGGGACCATTTTAACAAGTCTCCAGCAAAATTTTTAGCCGATTTGGTCAAAGCAGTGTTAAGATATCGTGGCACCTGTTTTTCGAAACTTTTAACTTCAAAAAGCTATCTCGACAAATATACAACCAAATGCCTTCAAGTTAGTTTTATTAATAAATTAAAATAAAAAAACGAACTTGATTGATGCCGGTCAATTAGTACTTTCAACCAAGACTTTTCCCGTGTGAAAAAATCCGAGAAATCGATTGATGATGGTGAGAATCCGTGGAAATTTTCGTTTGACTCGTTTAAGGCCGATTTACCCTGTTTTTTGCTGTTTTTATTATGTTGCTGCCGAAATGTTCAATGCTTAGACATAAATTTTTCTTCTCTCTTCTTTTCTCCATCGAAGTAAGTTTCTTGGTACATTTTCTCTCACTATCACCAATCGATTTCTCGATTTTTTTCACGTTAGAAAAGTGCATTGAAAATTCAGCAACATATTTAAAAAGAAATAAAAACAGCCAAAAAAGGGTAAATCGACTTTAAATAGGCCTTACACAAATTTCCGCGGATTCTCACCACCACCAATCGATTCCTCGGAAATTTCCACATTAAGTCCGTTTTTTTGCCTCGATTTTTCCCACTGTGCAATCTCTCCAATTTTGGCCGATTGTATGTAATCTAGCCCTGCTCAACCTTTTCGGCTAAATTTTTACATCTTGATCGTTAAAATTACAATTGCCCATTTTTTCATGGTTTATTTGATGGAATCATAACATAACATAACATAACTTTTCCAAAAGTTTGAAAAAAATATTTATACAAGTTGTTTTTATCTAAAATTTACTTCAAAAATCAATCCTGCCCGCGGGCCGGATCAAATTTTCACTTAAAACTTACATAAAAAACCTGCAAAAAAATCAAACTTTTGTCAAAGTTATGTCATTTGGGACCCGAATCCATCAAATAAACCATGGAAAAATGGGCAATTTCAATTTTGACGATCAAAAATGTGAAAATTGAGCCAAAAAGGTTGGACAAGCCTGATGTAACCCCTTTAAGACGCATTCTCCGGCAATGTACACCACCCAAGTAGCACACTTTGTTCACCAAAAGATTTCCGAACTTGTTGTTAAACTCATTTACTATGTTTTCGCAACGTCCCTGAGAACTCTTGAACGCTGGAAAAAGCGCACGTTTTTCTGTTGTTGAACATCTCTTAACCTGTTAGAAATGTGCGTGGTTTAATTAAGTTTCACCAGCGCACGTCCTTCTTGCATAGAGAACGTTTGTTGAACATGTCATAAGAACTCTTGACTATAAAATTCTGAACCGGGTGGAAAACGCAGCCCGAGAGCATGTTGACAGCTCCCATACAAACTGTTAGAACCGTTTAACAACATTCTACATTTAGGAGGGAGTTAGGCAAACGTTTTTATAACCGTCCAAGAACATATCGTGGCAGACAAGAATGTTAAACAGGCTTTTCATAAAATATGTTTAAGGTGTTCGCTCAAAATTTGTTTTTTCTTAATTTAATCCTTTATTTGTGAGTAATGTCGCTTTACGATACTTTAACTACCAGTTTTTTTTAATTTATTAGTTTGGTCAGAGATACGCAATTTATGAATGATAATAATATGAATGATGGATAATAAAAAATATCAACCATAAAAATCATTCAATTTCCTAATTATGCCTTTGAGGATTTTTTTCAATTATGTTTAAGTACTAATTAACATCGCTTGCTACTAATACTCTACTACTGCTGCTGGTTCCCGGTGCTGCATTTTCAGTTTTCCTTTTTGATGAAAAATGCTCAGGGCAAGTATCGAACCCAAGATCACTCCAAATGTTAAGTCCGGGCGCGCGTCTGCTTCTTTCCACGAGGGGTTATGTTGGAAGAGCAGGCCTAAACGTCAATAAGAAGTCCGCGGTAATCTAGGTTTTACCAAGTTCACTAACAGTTTTCCAAAACTGCTTTTGAACATAAACTGTTTCTATTTTTAGAACTATCTGTGCTTGTTTCGTTAACATGTTCTTGCTCGGGGTTTAAAACACGAACGCGAACTACACATAAACAACTTGTTTACGTGAAATTCCATCCGAAGCCAGAGGTCAATTCTACTATGTTATCATGTTTAGCAAACTGACATGAAACATCATGTCTGCAAATGTCATTTTGCTTTTCGAGTTCTACAAGCATGTTCCATTTGAGTCAGAATAAACTTCAAAATGAACTATTCGTAATCTATTGCTAGATTAGGCATTTGTGTTACACAACTATGAACAATGGTTTTTTGATCAAAATGAAAACAATTGACCTAATTTTATGACACTTGTTCAATAATTAACGTATAAAAACGCTTGTGCAGCAATTGTTCAACAAAAAGAATAAAAAGCATTGTTTTACTTGCTACTTGGGCAGAGCATGAAATATTGAAAAGCATGCATTGAATATTTTTCCTCGATTCTACATCGCTTGAACCTAGAAAAATCATGGTATTCATTAATTAGTCATTTGAATATCATTATTATACAAGTTAGTTACGTTATTAATCTATTCGTGATAAAATCAGTGCTTTAACACATTTTTTACCCTTGAGCAATTCCAGCCCAAAAGGGAAAATTTTTAGGTCCGTTTTTTGTTCTGGTGGATCAAACTTACTTTTTGCTCAGGTATTTAAAAACGTGGGATTTATAGAAAAACTAGATGTTTGGGTATCAAAAGATCGGAAATTTTATGCCCTTTCCTATGACATAAAGGATGACTTTTGAATCGTTGACGGGTTGGTACGAAATTCCAACGAAAACTCTATTCTATTGATACAAAGACCCCCAAAACGATATTATATCCACTCCAAAATGTTTATTCAGCAATTCTATGGTAATATATTGACATTAAGATAGATTAAAAGCTTGCAGAATTATGTTTAGATAAGTTTTATAAAGAATTTCCAGAGTTAAATAAACTTTTATACTAAGTAGTTAGTAAACTTTATATTGAATCTAAATCATTGTTTTAATCAGTCAAGGATCTCTTTTTGGAGTTGGGACACTGGGTTGATGGTGATTTGTCAACAAATAACTGTTTTTATGTTAATTTTTCAAAAGGTGTATAAACTACTCCATTGTTGATTCGTCTGTCTAGTTTTTTGTTAAAAAATAAACTTCAAAAGAATCCCATAAAACCCATCTGTCCATTGAACACGTTCCCCAAAATTGCCACAATCAAAGCCTTTCCTTCCTTATCATATGCATAATATCGCCACCACAACTACCACCCTCACAGTCCTGCCAACCAAACCAAGTCCTGCCGGAACCTGTGGCTTTCAGGATAACCATCTGGTCTGTAATGGCACCGCCACCGTCCTTCAACGAGGGGGTTGTCACTTCTTCCCCATTCTTCTTTCTATGTGGGGAGTCACACTACTAGTATTTGCGATTTGCGATGATCATCTCCAAATTGGAACGGATATATTCCACAACAGCGTCAAAACCAACTCTTTTGCATGCAAGAGTGAGAGAGAGAGACCGTGCGCTCTCTTTTCTTCTCTCTGTGTGCCGTATCTTCTCCACGCAATGTTGGCTAAATTGTGCTCGTTTGCTACTGATAGCGTTACACACACACACACGCATACAAGCAAACAGAAGCAAATAACGCAACAGCAAAAAATCACTTCAATCCGCGTGTAATTTTACGTTTTTTTGCCTTCATCGCGTGATTGCGAGGGGTTTTCCATGACAAAGAAGCAAAATCACCACACTTTTCCGAGCACTTGTTTTTCCGTTTTCCAAGAAGGCAGCAACAAAAGCACACACTTTTTGTCGTCGTTTAGCATTTTCTCCTTGAAATTATTCAAAAGGAAGCACAAACACACTGATATCACTCTCTCTCTCGTTCGCTCCCTCTTCCTCTCCGTTTCACTCTCCCTCTCTCTCCTGCTTCCTCGTGACACTGACACTGACAGAAGGACGGAAAATTTCCGAGGCACACACCCAATGCTGCTGGTTCCGGTTCCGGAGCCTGCCACTTTCATCCGGACCAGCTGGTTTGCCCCAAACGTAACCACTTTTTCCCAGCTCCTCAATTTTAAACCACTCCGAAACGCTTCCCTTCTTCCTCGTCTTCTTCTCCGCTCTCCCTCTAGCAGTGGAACCAGATTTTTCCTGGTGCTGCTGCTGGAAAATTTACATACCAACCGCAACCGACGCTCGCCGACGGACCGGGGAAACTCATCGCGCAGTGAAAGTCTCGGATTGACTGGGGACCGACTGGGCTGGAAGAAATCAACAGAGTCGTCGAGCTAGAGTTGGGGTGGCCACGATAGTGGCGCTTGGGGAGAGATTTTTTCGGGCAGACTCGGGAGAGTGAGTGCCCTAGCGAGAAAGGGGGGCTTGTTTGTGGGGGAGGCGAAGGCACTGGGTTGGAATTGAGAATATTGGTCATAAATTTATTATTTAAATTTGATTTTATATTGACCTCTTGGCTCAGTGAACGATTGATCATAGCATCCCAGCTCAGATGGCACGTCGTCGTGGGGAAAGGCAAACTTGAAGGAATAGTCACAGTCGAGCAGTATTTTACTTATTTCGAGCTTCCAAGTCCAGGTACAGGTTTACTTATTCCTCCTGCACCGTCCTCGCTAAAATCTGAACCTGAAAATAGTGTACAGTCCAAACTCGATAATCCGAAGTTTTGATTATACGAAGATTTGGACTTAAGACAATCGAATAATGAACAATTTGTTTCTTACTTTTGACATCAAATTCGAATTTTGTCACCCCATTTTAGTCAAATTTGAGTTGTTAATAGCCTTTTAGCATACCAAACACATTTTCTCAGTATATCAGCAGCGCCATTTTGGCAGCCATCTAAGAATTAAAAATTCCTAATCACTTAAGAGCATGTTTGGGATCATATTGAAGATCAACAAACAAAAGCAAGACAACAAAAAATAAATTGTTTTGATTCGATTATCCAAAGTGATATTTTCCGAGGCCGTCGGATAATCGATTCTGGACTGTTCCGACCCCCTTTTCCATTTTTGTAAAACTTTTATTTTATAATAGCAACAGTTTAGGTCCCTGATATCTATGCTAAGGTCTTTTTATCAATACCTCGTGACGAAGAGGTGGTTTTCGGTGTTTTCTCTAAAACACGTTTACCATAATTTTGTGGATCTACACAGATGTAAATCACGGCGTATTTTCTAGAACAACCTTATCAGGAAAAAATAGTCATCGCCACATTCAAATGTGTCTTATAGGAAATTTTCTCAGCTTTCCAATGCTTCTAAAAGCGAAATGTTTCATCGGGAAATTTCTGAGATATCTCTTTTTTAAGTTTTAGTATTTCTTCAGAAAATCTCAGGAGATATCTCTTTTTTTCCATTATTATTTATTGGAAACTTTATACTAACAGTTCAGAAAACTTATCAAATGATGTGTTTCATGAGTCATTTACGCATCAAAATGTGCTAACAAGTAACAACTTTGTAGAAGGTTGCAAACCGCTAAACATTTTGAAAATTATGTTTTGTCTAAGTTTTTGAATATATGGGATTTTGTTCAGAAATTAAAATCATAAAACAGTGTAAAAATGTATTTTTTACAAGAATAGTTTGATAATTACAAATTTTTTGTGTACAAATATCACTTGTCTACTCTGATTTAGCTTGTTCAACCGAAACTTTGGCAGGTTTGTGATTGTTAATGATATTATTGAATTTTAATGAATAAATTTGATATTTTTTTAAGCAAACATTAACCAGGAACATAAATACAAATATGATTTGAAATCGAAAATGTACTACATATTACTGTAGCAAGCTTCAAAAGTCATATTTTCATGAGTATACAATAAAGATAAAATTTTAAAAAATGTTTTCTGTGGAAAATGCACTTAAAAATACCAATAAAACTCGAGTCTTTCAATTCAGAATTCTGAAAACACCGTCACAAACATTTATTTTTGTTTGAACAAAAATTAAATAGCATTTTAACAAAAAAAACTAACTTAATCCACCTATGTGGTTAATGCCTTCCTCATTTTTAATATAAGTGGTTTGCTAGCTATTTTTTAGATCCAGAAAAATAAGTACACAGATATAACTTAAGTGGTCATAACTCGAGACAGTGTTGCCAGATCATCAATGTTGTAGATTCGTTGGAAAGGGTTTTCAATTACCTAAACCAACGATATGTCGGAAGATGGATCCAAACATCGTTTACATACATTTAAGTGAGATCCGGCTTCGAAAATGTATATAATAATCACTTAATTGATCATAACTCGAGACAGGGTTGCCAGATCTTCAATGTTGTTGACTCGTTGGAAAGGTATCTCAATTACCTAACCAACGATGGGTCGGATGATGGATCCGGACATTGTTTACATACATTTAAGTGAGATCCGGCTACAAAAAAGTACATAAATATCACTTAAGTGGTCAGAACTCGAGACAGGGTTGCCGGATCTTAAATGTTTTGGACTCGTTGGAAAGGTCTTTCGATTACCTAACCAACGATGGGTCGGATGATGAATCCGGACATCGTTTACATACATTTAAGTGAGATCCGGCTTCAAAAAAGTACATACTTATCACTTAAGTGGTCATAACTCGAGACAGGGTTGCCAGATCTTCAATGTTGTGGACTCGTTGGAAAGGTTTCTCGATTATCTAACCAACGATGGGTCGGATGATGGATCCGGACATCGTTTACATACATTTAAGTGAGATCCGGCTTCAAAAAAGTACATAAATATCACTTAAGTGGTCATAACTTGAGACAGGGATGCCAGATCTTCAATGTTGTGGACTCGTTGGAAAGGTCTCTCGATTATCTAACCAACGATGGGTCGGTTGATGGATCCGGGCATCGTTTACATACATTTAAGTGAGATCCGGCTTCGAAAATGTATATAATTATCACTTAATTGATCATAACTCGGGACAGGGTTGCCAGATCTTCAATGTTGTGGACTCATTGGAAAGGTCTCTCGATTACCTAACCAACGATGTGTCGGATGATGGATCCGGACATCGTTTACATGCATATAAATGAGATCCGGATATATGTGAAAACACATTTTTATACATAACTTTTGAACTAGTTATCGAAACTTCAAACAATTCAATAGCGATGTATGGGACCCTAAACCAAGTTGAATGCAACTGATTTGGTCAAAATCGGTTCAGCCAGTGCTGAGAAAACTCAGTGAGAATTTTGGTCACATACATACATACACACACACATACACACACACATACACACACACATACACACACATACACACACACATACACACACACAGACATTTGTTCAGTTTTCGATTCTGAGTCGATATGTATACATGAAGGTGGGTCTTCGAGCTTTTAATAAAAAGTTCATTTTTAGAGCAGGATTATAGCCTTACCTCAGTGAGGAAGGCAAAAATCTAACAGAAACTTTCTTTCCAAACTATTTGAACAAAAATCAAGACATACACAGAAAAAAAGTTAAATTTTGGAATGTTGAAAATTTGGTAGGTTGAATATTACCTCTTTTTTTTTGAGTAATATTACATAAAAAATGTGTAAAAATGTGAACCTGATGAATATTCATCATTTTCTGGGGTAAAATTAATCATTTTTTTGCCACAATATCTGTCACCATTTCCTGATGAATATTACCAAAATTTGTTTTTTCTGTGTATATATTTTTTTTAATATGAGATGAGAAACTGAAACAATCATTTCATACTAATGAAAAGTATTTCTCCTAAAGCTAGCAACAGTAATTTGCAGTATAATTTTGAGTATAAAACATGTTTTGTATCCATGCTACTAGTTAGTGTTTGATTAAGGAAATATGATATTTATTCATATTTATAAAAATCTGGTAATAACCTATCAATCTCAAACCTTTAGAAATTTCGGTTGTATCAGCTAATTCCAATCTGAATCAGAGCAGACCGGTGTTATTTGTACACAACAATCATGTAATAATCTATTTGTTCTTGTAAAAATAAGATTTCAATACGGTTTTATTATTTTATTACTTGAATAAATCTTACATATTCAAAAATTCGGTTAAAACATAATTTTCAAAATGTTTAGCGATTTGCAACCTTCTACAAAGTTGTTTCTTATCTTATTTTGCACATTTTGGTCAGTAAAATACACATGAAACACATCATTTGACAAGTTTCCTGGACTGTTATTTAAACTTCCTGGGGTGTTAAGAAAAACTTACGTTAAAGGTGTTAACTTTATCATTTAAGAGTTTTCTTATAGGTTTTGATTCGGGGAACAACTTTGTAGAACATCGCAAAGCTTTAGGAAATGATCCCGAAAAGATACAGATTAATTATTTTAGCATATTTTGAAATGTTGCCGAAAAAAGTAAACTCTAAAAAACATCCTGTATCTTTCCAGGATCAATTCTTAGCACTTTGCGATGTTCTACAAAGTTGTTCCCCGGATCAAAACCTATAAGAAACCTATGAATAGGAAAATTTGATAGGGTTTTGGGAAATTATCTATAAGAACATGTAAAAAGTTACAATTCTCCATATTAAATTGAATCAAGTTCCATACTAACTTCAGATCAAAACTGGAGCAACTAAACCTTAACCAAATGAGCTCAAATTTTCAGGCTAGCTTCTGGGGTCATAGAACTTTGAAATTCCGGTTGATGCAAACGAAATAGAACACTTTTGTCTTTTTCATATATCCATGAACCACCCTAGACTGTTAAGGGGTCTATATGACCCCGAAATTGCAAACGCTGGTAAAAATCCATTTTGCAACCGATTTTCGTTCTTTTGGACGCAAATGAAAGGTATGGATGTCTAAAAGGCACCTGTGCTATGCAGACCCGATTTGGCCACTTTGGTTCCCGGGAATCGATTCCAAAGGAACAAATTTTCCAGCAAACCGGCTCTTCGTAGTTTTATTATATTGAGCTAATGCGTAATAAACTATTCATAACATCTAAAACTACGAGTCATGCGTCCCGGAACAGGGTGCATGCCATTTGGATCATACCTGGCCATTCTGGAACTGGTTCCGCTTTTACCAAAATAGCCATTTGGCCACTTCCAGGGTATCCGGAACCGGTTCCAGAGTGGCCAGATATGATTCAAATGGCCACGGTTGCAAAATGTTTAGTTTACAAAGTTAGGAAAAGTCAGAAAGTTTCAAGTCTGTAAGTTAGAATGATTAAAAGTTACAGCACATTTTATAAGCCGTCTGGGTCATATAGACCCGATGAAACATTTCGCTCTTAGAAGCATTGGAAAGCTGAGAAAATTTCCTATAAGACACTTTTGAAAGTAGTGATAACTATTTTTTCTCCTTAAGGTTTTTTTTAATATATATATTTATTTTTTTAATGTATATAGGTATATATAAAAAAGTATCTATTGTTTTTTGCAAATCAAGTTTTAGTGACAAAAAGTTAAATTAAATATCACCAATTTTTTTTACCTTGTATCTTATTCATACCTACAACTTGACCGAAGACACCAAATCGATCAAAAAATTCTTTCAAAAGATACAGACTTGAATTTTGCATACATCATTTTTGTATGGCAGTTGCCAAATTTGTATGGATTTTTTTTTAGGTTTTAGGGGACATAACCTGGGTGCTGAATAGCAAAACGGTCTCAATTTTGAACTGTCTAAATTGAACGAATTTACTGTTCGTCAAAAGTAGACAGTATTGTTATCGATCATGATTTTTTTTACAAGAATGCAAAATGTGTGGCTTTTGTGGACCTGGAGTTGAAGTCAAGTAATCTCAAGAAATTTGAAGGTGAGATTGATATTAAAAAAATATATGAATGGAAGTTTTTTATGGAGTCAATGAGGTTGTATCCATCCAGAAACTGACTTTATTGTTTGATTCCGTTTGAAAACCTGGTTTAGTGAAAATCATCTCTGTTTGTTGAGCAGCTTCGCTAGAATTAGCAGCAGGATTCCAAAATCAGCATGGAAAATAATCTGCGGCATCACAGACTGACACTCTCACCGCAGTTCTTCGTCATTTTTTAAAAAGAAAAAAATCTAACCGATCGAAACGCGACAATATACCAGCAAAAAATGTCAAAAACAAGACAAAATAAAACACTTACTACTGATTATAAAACTGGACATAACATGCCAACTTTTCAGAAAATTCCGGGTTGTGCAAAAAAATTTTTGACCGAGTTATGAATTTTCGAATCAATACAGATTATATCAAATTATCAAAATATTGGTCGCAAAATTTTTTCTACTTTATTTTCGATGTAAAATCAAATTTGAAATCAAAAAGTACTAAACTAAAATTTTAATAAAGTGCACCGTTTTCAAGTTATTACCATTTTAAGGTATTTTTTTTTTTTTGAAAAAAGTCGCAGTTTTTCATTTTTTTTAATTAGTGTACATGTTTGCTCACTTAAAAAAAATAATTTTGAAAAGCTGAGAAAATTCTCCACATTTTGCTTTTTTGAACTTTGTTGATACGACCTTAAGTTGCTGAAATATTGCCATGCAAAGGTTTGAAAAACGGAAAATTGCTGTTTTCTAAGTCTCACCCAAACAACCCACCATTTTCTAATGTCGATATCTCAGCAACTATAGGTCCGATTAACAATGTTCAAACATGAAACATTCGTGAAATTTTCCGATCTTTTCGAAAACAAAATTTTCAAAATTTTCAAATCAAGACTAACAATTCGAAAGGGCGTAATATTGAATGTGTATCATTTTTTCAATGTTGTCCTTATCCATACCTACAACTTTGCCGAAGACACCAAATCGATCAAAAAATGTCTTCTAAAGATGCAGATTTTTGAATTTTCATGCATCATTTTTGTATGGACAGCTGCTCAATTTGTATGGAAAATTATATGTACAAACTAGTGATGCAAAATGGCTTCTTTGGGCATACCGAAAGCATCGTAAAAGTTTCAGCCGTATTAAAAAGAACACAAATTAAAATTAAAAAAAAGATCGATTTTGTAGAGAACTGCTCCATTTATTTTAACTCTTTTATAGGGAGAATGGTAACTAAAATCCAGAAGTTAAATAAATATTTACACCTCTGGTTCTTCATTTTTTTTTATCAAAAGACAGACATTTTTCCATTGATTTATAAATTTTATCGATGTTTGGAACAATTTTAAATGTAAAGGTCAATTTAGTGCCCTGTGTTAGTTTAATATTTCTCGCCGATGATTGCCAATATAAGCAAATAATTTAAAAAAATTTCATTATCTTTATTTGTACAAGTTTGCCTCCATTGTTTGTGTTTATTGTTTTTCCAAATTCCCACCCAGTGCCCAAAATCTCCCCCTTTGAAGAGCATGTAGGGTAGAGTAGTCATCAATGAGACACGGGGAACAATGATAAAATGGCTCTCACAAGTCGTAGTTTCAACCAATCAGGCTCATATTTGGGGGAAAGGTGTGTCTACTGGATACACGTCTGCCATTATAGTGGCTTTGGTTATGGACGCTCCCTTGAAAAGTTATTCATAAATGTTTGATTCTGGGGTGTAAAAGTAAATTATGGACAAGAATTACTTTTTCGCTCGTAGGCTGCCATTAACACCAAAACTAATATTTCTTCAAATTTCTTTCGACGTTCCATAGGGATTGAGTTGGGCTACAATGTCCTATCATTGGGTTTGACCAAAATTTAGTATATACCCAGAATCCAGGGCTGTCTCATTGTTCCCCACTCATTTTAGCCCATGGGTAACAATGAGACACTTTGATTTTTCTTCATTAAACATTTCAAAATCCATGCAACTCTTTCAAAACATAAATTGAAAGTGATTTTTGGCATATTTAAAGAGTTTTAACTTCATTTAACCAAACATACAAAGTTATTTGGTGTAAATATATGGATTTTACAAAATTTAAATAATTTTAGTATAACTTTTGTTAATTAAAGTTTCATTTTGGAGAAACTGCTCTAAAATGTTCAAGGCAAGTCACCTGTAACGGAACAATACAAAAACATGATGTTTTACTAGAAAAGTATTGATTTTCTTAGAGTGTCTCATTGTTCCCCAGCTGTCTCATTGTTCCTGCCAAGTGCGTCTACAATGAGACAGTTGAATAACTCTGGCTGTAGATGTCGGATCGATCTCATATTTTGGTCAATGTTAGAACACATTAAAAGAAAGAAAATGCAACAAAAAGCTCATTAAAACATGCTAATGAAAAAAATACTAAAATCTTTGAATGTTGAAAACCAAAAGTGTCTCATTGATGACTACCCTACCCTACTCGTCCGTTTGTTTTTGTAACTGATACGCACGCGTAGCCGGAAGCCACTGTGCTGGAAAATGAGCTTCGACTGTTCGAGAGCAAAAGGGGAGAATGAGTTCTCTTCTTTCCCCACAGACGAATGAAAGACGCTGCTGCTCACGTGTGGGAAAATTCTGAACAACCTTCATTCCGTTACATGCCACCCACTCTTGTGGGGGGGGGGGGGGGTAAACTTGAAACGAGGAGGGCGAGAGGGCATTTGCGTTCACTGGAATGTTTTGTTTTGGTGAATGATTTTGATATTTTTGCTCTCTTCTCTATTGAGAGAGCGTGAGTCTGGGTGGATGATGTCAAATTTCTGTCAGGCAATTTGTGGCATAAGTGGCAGAAATGGGAGTGCTGCTGGGTGGCAACCCTATTTTTCGTTCGTATGAGCAGTTGAGAATGCAAAAAAAAATGATCTGGTTACCTGTGTTTTGTGAACATTCATGGTTTATTTCTTTTCTTTTTTTTCCTTAGCAACACTTTGACTGTCATTTCTTTGTACCATGTCGTTCAAGGAAATTATGATTCGCAGCAAATTCAGCAAAAATAAGCTATAGAAAACCTACACAGAGATCAAATTCCCGTAATTTTACATTATTTATTACGTACCAAAAAGTATCATGATTAAAAAACCGAATGATTAATGATGTATATTTACATCAAATTCATTGTAAATTCACATGACATAAAAAGTGGTGTCAAAATTGAAGGGCATATCCCGGGCAGACGGTAATAACAAAATTAATAATATTTCAATAACAAATCCTGTTAAAATAACAAAAAGTGTTGTTATTTTATCCCGAACTTCAACTTTAAGAAGAAAAAATAATAACAGTTTCTCAGAAAATAACAAGATTTGGCATTGAAGTGATATTATACATAAAATGTTTAATAACACGCTAATAAGAGAAAATGTTATACATTTCAAAAACTCTCCTAATAACAAGATTTGTTATTCGTTTGGTATTCTGACTTAGAAATAAAATTATCATAAATCGCACAAATGGAAAAGTTTTTAAGTGTCCATAACACAATCTGTTATTATTTTTTCTTTTGTTAAATATGTTTAGATCTTTGGGATAATTTTGTCTAATTTCGTCGGGGTCATTATTTTGGCCATGAAATGGGGTCCTTAAGCTAAAATTTTTCTAAAAAGTTGAAATTTTGGAAGTTGATTTTTTTAATTATTTGATATACCCCCTAAGGGACTTTGCTAAAATTGGCTAGAACTATGGGATAATTTTGACCATTTTCGTCGGGCTCATTAGTTTGGTTATGAAATGAGGTCCTTAAGCTAAAATTATTGTAAAATGTTGAAATTTTGAAAGTTGATTTTTTTAATTATTTGATATACCACCTAAGGGACTTTGTTAATATTGGCTAGAACTATGGGATAATTTTGACCATTTTCGTCGGAGTCATTATTTTAACCATGAAATGGGGTCCTTAAGCTAAAATTATTCTAAATAATTTAAATTTTGAAAGTTGATTTTTTTAATTATTTGATATACCCCCTAAGGGACTTTACTAAAATTGGCTAGAACTATGGAATAATTTTGACCAATTTTAATCGTGGTCATTTATTTGATCATGAAATGGGGTCCTTAAGCTTAAATTTATCTGATAAAGTTAACTTTTGAAAGTTGTTTTTTTTAGTTTGTTATATTCTCTAAGGGAATTGTTTTATTTATTGAGAATTTTTGAAATGTGAATAACAAAAACTGTTATTACTTTCACAGAGCGAGGAGACGGCATCGGATTCAGCAAATTTTCAGCAACTTTCACTTGGAGTCGGAATCTGTGAAGTCGGGTATTTTTGGAGAGCTGAAGTCGGCGTAGACGTCATATCTCGCATCCAGAGTTGGAATTGTCTTCAAAGTATGGATTCAAAGTCGCTTGAAGGAACCCGACTCTGCAGCCCTGACTAGTACAGAAGAGTTATGGCAACTGCAGGTTTATTTGCAAATTGCAAATAAACCAAAACAATAACATTTTTTGTTATGGAGACATACCAGTTCAATAACAATTTTTGTTATTATGCTGCTCCACCTCTCCACACAAAATAACAAATCTTGTTATTCCTTCATGATTCCTCTTGTGTTATTGGTTTGTTATTGCAATAACAACATAATAACAGTTTAAGTTATTCTTCGAATAAATCTTTGTTATTGATTTTTGTTATTTTAACAACTAATCCAATCATCCCAATAACATATTTCGATCTTCTCACAATATCAAAACTTCCCAAGTTATTTCCGTCTGCTCGGGATGTCATCATTTCCAAAAAAAAAACAAAGAAAAACAATCCCGTTGATGCTTCAGAAGAATCGAGTTATATTTTGTTCAACATCTAAAATATTTGGAATAAAACAGATTTTCCGCGATTTCCGATTCGTGTTTTCGCATTCTCTCTTTTCTCCCCGCTCAGCACATTTCGTTTCTTACTTTCGGTGTGGAAAACTCTACTGCTCAACTAAACACACGCACAATTTCGCACCAATTTCGTTGCCGAACCGAGTGAGTTAACGAGAGTTTACAGAGAGCTGACCGTTCACGTAAGACACACTTTTTGACTGATGAGAGTTTTGTTTCATGAAAGGGATTAAGTAAAAAGTGACATTCAGAAATTGAAAGAGAAACATTTGAAGTTTGTTTTTTAACTTTTGTTCACAACACAAAGGTAGAAATCTCGAAAACGGAACAAACAATTTAACGTGTGTTTTAGACGGGGCTTGATTAAATTTCTACTACACGACTTGTTTCGATCAAGGCTATAACATGACTTTTATAATGTGTTTGTTTACTTTTTTATGAATGCGAAAGACTTAAATGTTTGTTTGACTTATTTTTTTTTGTATGCTTTTTTCTACTATTGTTTCAGTTCTTGCTTGTTTTTTATTCCATTCTGTTTATTTTTTGCAGTATGTTACAGGTATTACGACTCGCTATGTATTTATCAATTCAAAATTTCATTCTCTATCTACAGTATGTTTGTTTAATTTTGCTTATTTAATGTACGTAACTTAACTTTTTATCGTTTTATCCCATTAAATTGATAGTAAGATCCTGGCATTTGTGCCTTCTTCATGTTTTGTTAGTTTCACGTGTCACACGAGTGACATCACAGCATTTTCTTTTTACGCAGTCATTATAGTGCAGCAGCAGCAGCAGCAGTCCCGGGACCACATCATTGTCACATGAAGGAGGGCGAGGTTTTCCGCGAGCGTGACGACGACTTGGTGCGCGAAGGGCTCTTGAGGCTGCGTCGGGATCGATCCGAGCGGGCACCCTGTTCGCACCACGGTTCCGGCACGCGACCGCACCACTTGATCAGGTCCTGGACTTCGCTCTGGGGGAGGGGAAATTTAGAGGATAGAAAGTTTAATTTTAGAATTTTATTAAAGATTCAGCTTTTTGAAATTTATAAAGAATTCTAGAGTTCATACTGCCCATGATCGCATAAATGTCCCATCTTTTATTTTTTATTAAATCAAAGCTATCGAAAAGCCTGATGCAGAAGGAAATTTATTTTTTTTATACAATGAAACACATTGGAATGTACCAAAAATATCACCAAAACACCAATATTTTATGACATTAGGGTTGATAAATCATAAATCTCTCCATACATGAATAGAAATCCAGTGAGCAAATCAAGTAACTTTTAATATTTTCAAAATTTAAAACATATAAATGTTTCCAAAACCGTCAGCATTTTTCCGATTTAGGAACCAATGTCAAAACAATGTTGTCGATTCTGGAAATATTCACAGCAAAAGCGAATACAAATGATTTGGAAAGCATTTCAATGTTTACAAAATCGACAAGATAAAGTTACCAGATTTCCTTGCATGCTTTCTATCCATGTAGAAGTCATTCCAATACCTATTCAGCGGTAAACAAAAAGAGAAATTTTCCCAAAAAGCTATTTCTTTTGATTTTTATTTATTTTTTCCCAAAACATTCATTCATAATTTAAAAAAAAATCGATCTGCAAAAAAAATTGTTCGAAAAGTGATGCATTTTTACTTTTTTTTTGGTCTTGAGAAAAAACACACATTTTTTCAAATTTTAAAGCAAAATTGGGGTTTTACAAACATACAAACAACTTAAATTTTTATAAAAAAAAAATACTATATTTGACTAACATAAAGTAATAACTACATTTTTTCCCTAATCTTAAATAGTTTAATCTATTATTACTAAATTTTACTTATTTGAATTGATTTAAATACATTTCAACTTATTTAAGCAGAATTATCCAAACTTTGAATTATTTTAAATAATTTGTATTAACTTTATCAAGAATTTATCAAATTAAAATGGATTTTATTCTTATCTGAATTAATATAGACTAAACTGTACAAAATTTATTTAATCTGATTTCAACTATGAAAATTTATTCATTACCTATTTGATAAAATTCAAATAATTTTCCATATAAACCTGAGTAAATCTTGTATTGACGGATTTTTTTTTTTGTAACAGTTGATTTTTTTTAAATTTTAACTATTTTTTATTATTTTATTATTATTTTTTCTGAATATTACACACTTAAAAAAATATTCTGCGTAATCCCAACAAATTACCAAGATGTTGCCCCATTAGCTCCTGCAGCTTGTTTTGACAAGATCAAAGTCGCGTAAACAATGTTTACAAATTTGAATTAATTTTATGTAGATAGTCATTATCTTGAAATATTTAAAAAAGAAAAAAAACTATTTTTGAGCTAATTTTCAATCATTTTAACAAAGTTTCAAAATTTTTAAGCTAATATTTATTATTTAATCTAATTTGAATATTTTTTGTAATTTTTCACAAATTGAAAATAAATGTTACAATTACAGTACAAATTCATCAAAATTAATTACAGTAAAACTTCTTTTTACGCGGTGCGTTACGTTTTTCTAATTTGTCAATTTCTCTAGAAAGCCGCAACATTTTTGCAATCTTTTTAGAGCAATTTGTAGGTTTTGTTCAGATCTACAAAACGTTTTCTGAAGCTTGCAAAAATATTGTATGGTTTTAGAAAAATCTACGAAACAAAAAACGTAGCGCCACCGCGTAAAAGAGGTTTCTCTGTATATTTCATTTTATCTTTACTGAATTTACCTAATTTTAACTAATTTTTAAAGGTAGCAACTAATTTTGCTGATTCCAATTTATTTCAACTGTTTTGACCTATTTTTTTTACTAATCTCAACCAATTTAAACTATTTAATGCTATATTCAATTTATTCAAATATGTTGCTGCTAATTTTCAATGTTTTACTAATTTGAAGTTATTTTATGTAGCTTTGACCAATTTTAAGAATTTTTTACATTTTTTCACTAATTTAATCAAAGTTTTAACAATTTAATTTATTGTGTACTAAATTCTACGAATTTCATTTTTTTTACATATTTCAACTCATTCAAATCAGTGATGACTAATACAAAATTATTTTGATTAATATTTTTTAGTTTTATTAATTTTTAACTTATTTTAATAAATATTTGAACTAAAAATTAAAATAGATTAATATACACAGAAAAAAAATCATGGTAATATTACATCTGGGAAGGGGTACATCTTTAATTTAAAAAGGTGTAATTTTACCTCTGGAAATGTGTAATTTTACCACTTTTCTGTTGTAATGTCACTTTTTCAGTCTAAATTGAGGTAAAATTACATCATAAAAGAGGTAATATTCAACCTTCCAAAATTAAAGCTTCCAAATTTACATTATTTTTTTTCTGTGTAACTAATTTTATCTCATTTGGCTTATTTTTCCTAATTTTCAAATGATTTTCATACATATCAACTAATTACAATAATTCGATCCTTTTCAAATAAGTTTCTTCTAACTTTTAACTTTTTTTGATTTTTTTTGTAATTTTAACAAATTTTAAATAATTTCAATAGCTTAAATCAAATGACAAATACAGTTTGTGTTTTTTACAATGTTAATCAATGAAATTTTAAATTATTTTGCCTTATTCAAACCAATTTAAATTTATTTTACTAATTTCAACTAATCAAAACCCATTAGAAGTTATTTAATCTAATTTTAATGTTCAAGTTTTATAATGTTCCGGTATAGTGTATTGAAAATAAAAATACTAAATTGTTGTTTTTAATTTGTCACTCAAATTTTATTTGATCACCCTAACCTAAAACCCAAAATAAAAAGAAGAAATGAACCTTAAAAAGGGCACCTTTTAAAATTTAGATTTTCGTTATTTTGGGCCTTCGTTGACCTTGCTTAAATTGGATGGATTTTTCCGTGTATTTTCCTTGATTAGATTTCTTGTGTTGAATAGAGGAATAAAAAACACTTTTTTTCTTAATTCGAACTGTCGTGCTACCTTGTCGCACGTGCATTTTTTTTTTTAGTTAGGAACGCCATTTTGTGCAGCTAACAATGCCTCACCTTTTAACCTTCACAAATTCCCAAAATTCGATTTCAATGTGATGTTCATTGAAAACCGAAAAAAAATCCGTGCACTGTTATCATTCTCTATATGAAAGAAGTTTCAATCTTGTTGACACACCCTGGAAATTGATGACAAGTGACCAAAAGGGTTTCAGGTCAGAACACGTTCGACACACGTACAATTTCGACTACCGTAAACATTTGTACTTATAACTAGGGACTCCGGCAACCAAATTTAACCAAACTTCGGGAAAATGCACAGAACGTGTCTGTTGTTGTTTACATTGCGTGCTTTATTTTTCTTTTTGTTTATTCAAGGTGTTATATTATGCGTCGTTTGTGTAGGACCCCAAACGTAGTTTATGAACATCCCCTGAAACGTCATTCATGCCAGCCTTTCATCGGGCCGCTCATTCAGTGCTTGAGTGTGCAAGAGCCAAGACGTGCAATAAATCGCTCAGTTTAATTTAGTAAACCGGTCGCTTTTTTGGCTTATCATACCTAAAAACGAAGTTGACTTTATAGCTGTCGGCCACCATTGCTAGTACCAACCACTAGTGTCTTCCTTTTAACTACAAGGACTTCGCTGCCCTGGGTTCCTAAGTGTTTGAGTACCGGCGCGGAGCGACGGCGCCGGATACCCATATTTACACTTAGAATTTTAGAGCGCCCGCGGCGGGACTCGAGCCAGCAACCTCTGGATTGTGAAAAACTCGTTTTTCTCGGAACGTCAATAAGCGACGTGCGACAAGATAGCACGACAGCGTCAAATTGTTGTTATCTATGATCAAAAAATTGCCGAAGATAAAAAAGAAAAATCTTTTGATACAATTTTGTTAACGTATGGACAGAGTTTTACAAACGATAGTATTGGTTTTCGGTGAATTGAGTTTCTGAAAATCGTGACACAACCATAATGACATGAAATTATTTAAGTTTTGAACATCGTAACACTTTTTCATAGCCCATACCTGCAAATACCCCGGCAGCTCGCCAAATATCTCCAACCGGGTCAGTTCCGTGTGCTGCGACAGATACGACAAACAACTCGCCTTAAGCGTGGCCGCATTGAACCGGTCGGCAATACCCAACAGATAGATGACCGAGTCCCCGTCGATCGACGCCATCAGCGTGTTCTCGCAGATGTCCTTCAGGTTGTCCACCGAGTACCGATCCGCCAGCAGCATCAGCTCGCACAGCTGGTCCACCCCCACGGACTTGTCCACCGGCGCTCCGTACAGGTACAGTAGGAGTCTTCGGAATATCACCGGCGAGGTGTCGTGGATGACAATTTTCCTGGAAAGTTGGGTTTGTTGGGAGATTCCGATCGGACTGTCAAAACAACTCAAGGTAGTTACCTATTGATATCCTCCTGCATGCCGGACAGCAGTGCCTTCTTGAACCACTCGCACCGCGCCGCCACGATCACCCGATGCGCCTTGAACGTGTGCGACGACTGGTTCTTGGCCTGGGGCGTTCCAGCCCCGCCGGTTCCAGTTCCGCCAAACAGCAGCGCCGCATCGTCCGGACTAAAGTCGAACGCCGACACGACGTTCTCGTTCTGGCAATCGGTCGGCGACACCACCACCACGAACTCCATGTCCGCCAGGTGGCCCGAGTGCAGCAGCTTGAGGGCGTTCTTCGACAGGCTGCTGTGGTGAGCCGTCGGCGGCTCGCACAGACTCTGCACCAGGTTGAGCTGTGAGTAGAAGATGCTTGCTTAGAGAAGTCTGAAGTCCTAACCTATTACAACTACAAACCTTCGTATTGTTATAGTCCAAAAAGCGGTTCGGACAGGGTCGTGGATCTCCGTACCCGCTGCTGTCTACGCTGCGGTTCTCCAGCAGGCCCAGCTCCAGCATAGCACGAGTGAACTGCTCCTTCTGGATCAGGTTGGACACCTGGGGAATGAAGTCACGGTTAGTCAACTATCTCACCTGGATCTGCTTCAACGAGACTACTTACATACAACATTGCATCGTTTAAGGCAGCTTTATGCTCCAACAGCTTCGAGATTATTCCATTCTTGAAGAAGCGAGATTGTCAGTTACAAACTTTTCACGATTTCACGAGAGAAACTCACCACCTGACTAGTCAAAAACTTGAAGCAGAACTTGAACTCCTTCCAGCCAATCTTCTCATCAATCGTATCACACAGTTCCTCAAGACGAGCGATAAACAGAGGAACCTCCAGTGTCAGCTGCTCCAGATTCCTCCGAACAGTTTGGTGTTGATGCATATGGTTCATCTCGTTGAAGGTTGCCCTACAAAGTTGCTAGTAAGATACCAATCTCAGAGCAAGACAGTGAGCAAGAGAGCAACTATCTTTCCTCTCGTTTGCTCTCGAGAGGGATCGCGAAAAAAGAGAGTTGCTCTCTCGCTCACTGTCAAACAATACCAAGCCATACCTCTTGTGGAGTATCACTTCGAGCGCGCTCGACACCCTCCCGTAGATGTCGCGCATCTTCTTCACCTCGTACATGTACAGGAAGAACTTGAGGTCGCTTTCGGAGTTTTGCTGGTTGAACCGGTTCGACTCACCACCACCCGCGGACGAACCCCCCGTTGCCGACGGGCTCGACGGGCTGGCATTCCCGTACCCGGAGGAACTTCTCGTCCGACCGCGAGCCGCCATCCTACTCTCGCGGGAACCGATCCCCACGGTGGCACCACCGCCGGATCCTCGACCTTCTTGACCGTGCGTTGATTTGAGGTCCTGCACAAACATTGAGGTTAGGTTCGATGAATCCCTCAAATCTACACCCGCGACTCACCTTGCAAACCTTCTCCAGCGAGTTCTTGATCTCGGAGATGGACGCCGTCAGCACTTCCAGCGCGTACGTAATCTCCGGCACCAGGTACGATACCAGGTCGTTCCGCTCGTCCGTGGTCAGGCTGCACAGCACGACGTTGACGTTCTGCAGCAGCTGGTGCATCTGGGACAGGAAGACGGGCATCCGCGAGCGGACGTACTTGATGATCTCGTGGCGCTGGTGGCGCGTGAACGTGGTCGCGTCCTTGGTGAAGATGTTGCAGAACTGGAGCAGCTTGACCATCGCTGGAAGCATGGAAGAAAGATCAATTTTGAGTGTCGTGAACATAACCTCAACTCACCTATCAGCGATTCCTTGAATCCCTCCTTGAAGATCTGGCACAGCACGCACGGACTGTGCGAGATGGTGTTCGGGTTGACCATCTGGATCATGTTGTTCAGACTGTCGTGCAAATCCGTAATGATATCGATGACAACTGAAATTTGAGCCGAAATTAAATCAACCTGTAAGCTTCAAACAAGTTCAAAACCTTACACTTCTTGAGCTGAATGTTGCGCAGGAAGTTCTTGCACGGTGGCGTCATCCGGCTCAGCGGCGTCGTACTCTCGCACATCGCGATCAAGCTCGAGCACGTTTCCTCGTCGAGGCTTTCGGGAAGACATTCACAGTACAGCCAGTGCAGGATCGTGGACAGCATCTTCGACGGGATGTTGTTCAGCACCGAAAGGGGTGTTAGGGGTGAGGACGGTGGGGTGTCCAGCGAACAGGGGAAGGGCGACGGGCTGCGGGCGCGGAACGGGGAAGAAGGGGGCTTGAACTTGGTTCGTTGGAACGGGCTTTCGAAGGTTGCGGGGGTGATCATGCTCGGGGCGGGGAAGAAGAAGATGTTGCGGTCGGAGTTGAGGTTCGAGTCCGAGGAGGATACGTGATGCTTGCGGGGTACGTCCAGGAAGATCGTGTCGGAGTTGGCCGCGAGGCAGTTGAACGAGTTGGAGACCAGCTTGGGAGAGAGGTTGTACACGTCCAGTGTCGGCGGTAGCAGGAAGTTCGGGGTCGTCGTCGTGGTTGGGCTTGCCCGTTGGCTGATATGTTGACAACCGCTGACCAGCGCCACCACCGGCTTCGGAGACTTGGCACACGGCACCGAGCTGACCTTCATCAGCGGCGGATGGTTGTTCCGCTCCGCAGTGGCAGCTGCGGCGGCCTCGAATCGATTCGCTAGGTGTTGATATGTGGTTGTGGCCGCCATACTGCTACAATCGAACCCATTCAACCGCAATATCGGCGAGTGGACGTTGTAAATCACGTTATCACAACTCTTCAGAGTCACATCACAAAAGTTCCCATCATCCAGCACCGAGAGCAGCGTAAACGGGATCTCTTGCCCCACCGATTGGTCCTCCTTGACCCGCTTACAAGCCAACCGGCACCACCCATCACACTTCAACGTCATCCGGTCGGCCGGATTGTACGAGTTCGTGCGGAACTCAATGCTATGCCCGGTGTACGCCCCGAAGATCAACCCCGGCCCAGCCGAGCTCAGCTCGACCACCTCGAACGTCTCGCAGCTGAACAGCACCATGGCGGAGTCGTTGAACGGGCAAAAGCTGGACGACTCGAAGCCGGTGGCCATCCGATGGCCGTCGTAGTCAGCGCTTCCCGGGTGAGCATTGCTGTTGGTGGTGTGGACCAGGTCGTTGTACCAGATGATGTCACCCATCTCGTCCAGGCGGAACTTTACGCTGGGGAATGGAGAGATAAGAATAAATACAGTCAGGCCCCGGTTTTGCACGCCGCGGTTATGATTCGTTCCGCTGTCTCGGTTAAGCGCGACCCAGTGCTTAACTGAAGCGCAGAGCTTATGAGATTTTGGTAATATGGGAGACGTTCGTACAGCTTGTTACTGCACTATGGGTATCAAATGATCGGGACAAACATTTTGAAAATATGTTTTTTTTTATGAAAATACTCAAAATTTCAACAAATCGCCGTATTTACGAAAAAGTTAAAAAAAATGTATTCTACAATATGAGTATCAAATGATAGGAATTTTATAGAACATTTCGAAAGTTGTATCACATTTTTTTAAATACTCAAAATTTTCACAAAACTACGTATTGACAAAAAGTACTCATAATTTCCCATAATTTTTGCAACATGGGTATCAATTGATAGGGAGTTTTTTAAAAATTTCTCAGAAGCTACGTATTTTTAAAAGTACTTTAAATTTCAGTTTTTTGCAATACGGGTATCCAATGGTCGGGATTTGTCATTCATTTCGAAAGATAAAACACCAATTTTAGAAAATACTCAAATTTTTCACGAAACTACGTATTTTTGAAAAAATACACAAAAATTTCAGTTTCAACAATACAGTCCAGACTCGATTATCCGAAGGCCTCGGAAAAATTTCACTTCGGATAATCGAATCAGGAAATTTTTTTTCGTTGTCTATTTTATGATTGTTGAGTAGAGGTATGACCCCTTAACTACGCTAAAATTAATTAAAATTTTTAAATCCTAGATGGCGGTGATGAAATATTGAAAAAATGCATTTTATTTTTTTTAAAGGCAATCAACAACTCAAATTTGACTAAAACTCAAATTTTATGTAAGAAACAAGAAAATGAAAAAAAATACGAAAACACTTGTTTTGTTCGTGATTCGATTATCCGATATTCCGAAGTCCCATACCAACCTTCGGATAATCAAAACTTCGGATAATCGAGGCTTCGGATAATCGAGTCTGGACTGTATTGGTATCAAATGATCAGGATTTTTTATACATTACGAAACTATAGAAACATTTTTCGAAAATACCAAAAAAAATCATAAAACTACGTATTTTCGAAAAAAAATACTAAAAATTTTAGTTTTGAGCTGAACGGAAAGAAATTTTGAGTATATTTTCAAAAATGTGTAGTTTTGTGGAAAATTTGAGTATTTTCAAAAAAAATGTGTTATTAATTTCGAAATGTATGAAAAAATCCCGATCATTTGATATCCATATTTCAAATATTGATATCTTGAGTTTTTTTTCTAAAATTTGTATTATTATTTAGTGTGTATAAAAAAATCCCGATCATTTGAGACCCATATTGAAGAAAACTGAAATTGTAAGTATTTTTTCGATAATACGTAGTTTTGTGAAAAACTTTAGCATTCATTTTTATGATTATTTTCGAAACGTTTGAAAACATCCCGATCAGTTGAAACCAAAATTCTAATAACTGAAATTATGACTATTGTTTCATAGATACATAGTTTTGTGAAAATGATGATTATTTAAAAAAATATTTCCGAAATTTATAAAAGAAAAACCCGATTATTTGATACCCATATTGCAAAAGCTTTTTTTTTTTCAAGAAAAAATTGCATTTTCGAAATACAGGAAAAATGCGTATTTTAGTGAAAATAGGAACTATTTCAAATGGATAATTGACATCATCCAGGTTCTTAAATACTTTTTTTTAAAGATTGGTTAATTTTTCATAAGATTACTGCCAATGTCTCCCATGTAGCTGAAATCCCATAAGCTCTTTGCTTCAGTTATGCACCCAATATGCGGTTCAAAAACGAGGCATGGCTGTAGTAGTTGATGCAACAAGTTGCGAAATGAAATTTTTTCAGCACGAGTCATACAAACACAAAATATGATTTTTCCGGAAAATTTCTGTGAAACCAAAACAGTGTCAAAGAATACAACTTTTCAATACAAGTGCCGAAAAAATAACTTTTTGCAATTCCGTCGTGAAACTACTTACTTTTCCTGTCATATTTGAACCAAGCAAAAGCCTACTTTTCTGAACCAAAAATAACAGAATCGAATAGCAACACTTTTCAAAATAAATGCTGAAAAGTCCTAATTTTCAGCACTGAAATGGATGCTAAAAAGTTGAACTTTTCAGTACTTTTTTCGAAAAGTTATACTTTTCACATTTTTTTATTTAAACCTTTAATTGACATAATACATGATCATCACTTATAACTCCACTCAAAGGGTGTTTTTCGGAATTGCAAAAAATGTTGAATGGAACTCGTTGCAAAACTTGATTTTTCAGCACTCGTCGTATTTATCCAACTCGGTAAACCTCGTTGGATAAATGTACGACTAGTGCTGAAAAAATCTTTTTGCAACTTGTTGCATAAACTACTATTTTAGCACTGAAATGAGTGTTATAATGAACTTTTAGACGCTTTAATGTTTGGTGACGATGAGCAGGCCATTTTGTCACTATAAACAGGACAGGAAAAGAAAGTATTTTCAAAAAGGTATTGTAAAAAGTAATTTATATCAATTGTTTTATATAAAACTAAAGGGTCAAAAAATTTTAAAAAGAACTTAAAAGATCATCAACATCGTTGTTGTATACAGAAGCAATTTTTATGTTTGTTGTTGGTTGTTGTTTTTTAATAAACTTTTATGACTTTAAGTGTATCTCCTAAAATACGATTTTTTTATTTTTTGTTTTGTTTCAGGACTGAAAAGCTTAAAAAAGACATCTGGAAAAAAATGATTTTTGAAAAATATCAAAAATCTAAACTTTTGACTTTTGTTAATTTAAAATCATTTTTCGAAAAAATCGAATTTGCAATCAAAAAGTATTTCAAAATTCAAGATTTTTAAAACGGTCTGCTATATTATAATTCTTTTTAATAAAATCTAGAAAAATATTTTGAGTAGGTTGTTGAGCATGATTTGAAAAAAATATATCAGAATCAGATCATTATAATCAGAAAATTTCACATCAGTTTAAATTTTTAACATTGAAAATTGAACCAATAGTTTCCTTGGTATCGACTGTTGGGAATAACATGCTAATAAGGTTAAACTTAGTATAAATCATTTTCATCGATTTTAAATCTTTGTGAGGCTGTATCTCAGAATCTTATTGTCCGATTTGCAAAGGCATAGAGAGGACATTTTAGATTTTTTTACACAAATTTTAATGTGCTTTTTCTAAAAAAAAGAAAACTCAAAAAACCTTAAACAAAGTCTTACATTTATACCTGAAACTAGGTGTTACATGAAAACGGTACATTTTATAAAAAAAACATTGAAGTATTTTTTTTATTTGGGAATTAGACTATGCTTTAAAGCAATATTTTTATATATTTTTAAATTCATATGTCCGAACCAAATGTTTCACCATGACGCACTCTTTGGTTTAAAAAATGTCTTACTTTTCCTGTCATTCTTGAACGACGAAATAGCCTACTTTTCTATACCAAAAATAACAGAATCGAATAGCAAGTATGGAACTCGTTGCAAAACTTGATTTTTTCAGCACTCTTCGTATTTATCCAACTCGGTGAACCTCGTAATGTACGACTCGTGCTGAAAAAATCCTCTTTTTGCAACTTGTTGCATAAACTGCTATTCAAGTCCTATAAAACATATAATAAAAGAATACACGTATTTTAGGAATTAAACTTTTTAAAGTCATAAAAATTTCAAAACAAGAATGGGAAAAGAATTCAACGGAATTTGTTTTTTCCTTAATAGTTCTTATATTGAACTTGCCGAAAACACCAAATCGATAAGAAAATCT